>NC_140501.1:605000-825000 GCF_964271855.1 Acomys minous | reverse complement strand
CCTCGTGGTGAGGTAAAGGTCAGCAACTCGAAGGTCACAGCATAGAGCCTAAGCACAGGATTTCTGACACGGCAGAATTTTGCCTGCCTCCCCACAGTAGAGCAATAGTCTTTTAGAGGTTTTGTTATTTAATTTCCATTTTACAAATGGGAGAAGCTTCTCAAATAATTTGCCCTAGCTCATTTAGCTTGTTATCCACAGTTAAAATTTACATGAAATGCTCAACACTACACCAAGTCATATGAATGGAAAGTAGTTATCAGTTCTTCATGGTTGAAACAGATGATTGTGAACACACACACACACACACACACACACACACACACATGCTCACTTTCACATATGGTACAATCTTATATTACTTAATGGGCATTAAATTGATAAAATAAAATGAGTGTTATGCGCTCAAAATAAATGTTTGAAATCATAATAAAGGCCTAACCTGACCATGTTCTAACCTGGGACTGCTGGATGAGAATACTCTTATCTGTACAGGATGAAAACCCAGGGAGCACTTGGAACGAAGTCACAGCAAATAAACCAGTGAAGTTTTAATTTTTATTATATCAATTAATTTAAACTCAACTAGCATTTCATGAAGAATGGTTGCTTTATTGCACAGTACAGAGCGCCCCTCCTGATTTAAAAGAAAAAAAAATACAAGAGTTGATATATGAAAGTTCAATTCCTGATAATCCCAGTCTAGGCCCACAACTGGGTTTTCTTTTTCTAAATGCAAAGAGTAAATAATATCAGCTCCTTTATTTGGTTGCTTATTTTAGGCTTGATGGGACATGTGTGAGTAGGTGCTTCTGCATATTTTTTAGGATTAATGAGACACTCTATGAAAAGCACCTAGCAGAGGACCTGCTCTAAGTGATGATCTGTTGATGAGGATAATGGCTATGATGGTGGTGATACTGATTTAGCAAGTGGGATGCAAGGGCGACTTCATTTCCACATCAATGTTGCATGTGCGCTGTTTACTCACTGCTGTAGCAACACATCACAGTCTGTTACCAAAGCCACAAGTGTAAACCACAGTCTCTGAACATGAGGCAATGGCTTATGCATGTGTGTGTGCATATAAATCATTGTGGGAAGAACCTAACCCTAAGCTTGTGTTGCTAATGATGAAATAAAAACATGAATAAAAGAAGGATTTGCTAAAGATTGACCAGAGTTTATACCTCAAATCTCACCTTCCTTTTCTGTCTATTTATTTTTATGCACAAATTCCATAAGAGTAATATGAAAAACAGTAATTTCAGCACTTTGTTGTGAAACTTCATTACATTTTCTTATCAAGTAAGCCAATAGTATGTCAGCTTCAGTGCTTGACTGATGTGAGAATCCCAGCTGTATTGGTGCCTTCTTCTTTCACACTCCAGTGAGCAGCATTTCTAACAGAGCAGCACTTGTTTTGTTTAATTGTGCAGTTGGAAAATTTCAGACCAAGTCTTTGAAATGGGTGAAATAGTAATGAGTTATAAACAAACCCAGTGTTATTTATGATTAAAAAATGGGAGAAATGACCCTTCTGCAAGGAAACATACTGTCTACTCTATCAATATCCATCTCCTGTTGTTGGGGTGAATCTATGGAAACAGAGGCACCTAATCGTGTGTTTAAAGGCTTTGCTGCTCATTCCGTGGAGGAAAGAACAGCATGTGGGATGTCACAGGCGTACCTCGTTGGAGACAAGGAGTTTTGGGAATGTATTTAGAAAGGAATACACACATGAGATGAGAGTGTAAGGGCTGCCCTAGAGTGCCCAAGCAAGGAGAGTGAAGGCAGAGGCCTGTGGGTACATTAAAGACCTGTGAGTCCTGGTGTAATTAGAGATAGTGTATTTCTAATCAGGCACTTTGGGGAAAGGGCCTGAGGAGGAAGTGGCTGTGAGTGGTGAATGTGTTGAGAAAGGAGACAACTCATTTCCCTCAGATGGGGAGGTCAATCCTTCTGTGGCCAAGTTCTATCTTAAAAACTTGACACCAGAAATAGTATTTCCATGGAAATAAAGCAAGAGTGATTAAATTAACGAATAACAATACACTATAGAGTGGGATATTACAAGGTATATTTTTAAACCTCAGGTAGACTTTATAGAACAGAACATTGATCCAGTAAGGGTAGCATCTGGCTAACTGGAGATTACAAAGCTGTTGCTCATTTATCCACTCATTAATTTTTTCAGTCATTGAATCCAAGGCATTATTTTAGAAAAAAAGATAATAGCAAATAAAACTGTTAAAATGCTTTCCTCATCTATAGCTTTCACTATAATGTGGCAAACAGTTGATGATTTTTTATTATGTTTTTTTTTAACATATACATTTATATTTTTACACATGAATAAAATAAACTGCATACAGCAGGAACAACCATGAGACAATCAGAAATTATATAAATGTTACATTCATAGTGATTTGGCTATTTGTATTTGGAAAACTTTAAAACATCTTTCCTATCTTGTTAGGTCTAAATTTCTGAATGGAAATCAATATCTATCATATCTCATCTCTATTACCTTAAAACTTCTATTTTGATCTAGAAACATCTTAACCCCTAACTTACTAAGCTTAATTGAAAGACTAAACTATCTGGTCTTCAACCCCATCAGAGATTTGAAAATGAATAAAACTCAAATACATGAGTGAACCAGAAGTGCAAGGTATCAGCTTCCAAAATGAAAAAATGACTGAGTCATTTTGCTGCCTGAGAAGTCACCCAACACTCTCTATAATGTTGGAGCATCATCTTCAGCCTTCTGGCCCAATATATCTGACAGACATATTTGCGAGACAGGAACTATCTGAGAACTTGCTTACCCTGTCTTGGCAGAGTTTGGCCATTGACTCTGCCTGCATTGATGATTTATTTAAGGAAGCCCAAATCAGTGTATGTTATAGATGGTCCCAAGTAAATCATAACAGTTACCTGGCAAGGACAAAGGGGACTGTTGCTATGAGGGAGATGCACTTTAAAGAGTGGACAGATGATACCCACAGATGCCAAGGACCTTGCTTTTGTCATAGAAGAAATGAAACAAAGAATGCCAGTGATGGGCTGCAAGGAAGAGCGGAGAGCAGATAAGGTCAAGTTAGCAATGTACAGAGGCTAAAATGGTAGCAGAGTCTCACAGAAGTTAATCAGAAGACATCACATCCTCTGGGGAGAGTATTCAGAAGCCGTCTTCTTGTCACCCCACAGGAACAGGTAGGAGCCTCCTTTCCAGACATTATTCATCTGTGATGAGTTCAAATACAATCCCCAAAACTACATTCTTCATTCAAAGCAGTTACCATCCTACACAAGCTACTTTTCCTTCTAAAATATGACTTACCATAATTTCTCTTGGCTCTGAGGGCTTAAGTTGAAGACTGTGGTGCTGCCTGAGTTGGTTTCTGGTGGAGTTTCACTCATTGGCTTGCAGATGTTATATTCTCTCTGTGTCCTCACCTGCTCATTTCTGTATGGTATGAAAAGAACAGGGGCTCTGATATTTCCCTTCTCTTTTAAAGATACTAGTTATTTCAGAAAAGACTCCCTCCCATGATCTCATGTAGTCTTACTTTTCATATTAAAGTCTGTCTTCATAGACAGCCATACTGAGGGAGGTCTTCCATAAGATACTAGGTATACTCAATGCAGTCCATGGCAAAGTACAAATTTTGTAGCATAAAAAAATCTGTATTGTGCTGATAAAGACATCAGAGACTAATTACTTTCTAGGGGCGGTACCAGCACAGTAAGAGGAGGATTGGGAACAGGAAGAGGAGCAGGCAGTGGGGGAGGGTAGGAAAAGGGAGAAGAGGAAGCTGAGTTGTACTGTTTCCATTGTCCTCATCCTGGAGACTATGATCTCTATACTCCCAACAGAAATTGTGGAAGAGTTTGAGTTCAGCTGCAAGCAGCAATGGATCCTTTGGTGAGGATGCACACTTCATCATGACTTAATAAAATTAAACAGTGGAAACTGCTTTGTGAGAAGAAGAAAAACTTGTGGGTTTTAGATAATTCTGCAATGATGATTCTCCTTAGTGTGGCATAGACAGAGGTGTGTTCAGTGAGCAAAAGTTACTGAATGTCTGCCACATGAGAGTGTCTACTGTGTCTCATCCGTGTTGTGTAGATGTGAATATCAGGAGCAAATCAGGGTTCTTGATCTCATGATGTTTGTATTTTGTGAAATTTATATAAAGCCAGATTGCAGTAGTCATAACCTCAGACACAGGAAGATTTGCCTGTTATTGAGGCAGGTGCGTAAGCGGGGAAGAGAAAAGACAGCAAGGACTGGTGGGGCCATGGGTGAAGGAAAGGCAACATCTTCCAAGGGGTGAAGTCTCGCCTGTGTAGCTGCAGATGGACCTGTGCCATGGTGGTTATCTCTGTGTGCATTTCCTTCTAACCCACCAGCTTTATCTTAGGCCCTTCATGGATATTTTCTCTTTCCTGCAAGCTTAAAATATGCACTCAGTTGAAATAATGCTGTATTCTGAATACAGCCGCCTTAGATGCCTTGCTTAAAGCACACCTGTCCTAGGAAATGAAACTCTTGTCCCATACTAGGTCACTTTTCTTTAAAATGAATGATTGGTGTGAGGCCTAAGGCTGGAGAACTGGTTTCACAGCTGAAAGGTTTTCTGCCGTCTGTCAGTGCCCCAAAGCCACCTGTTTCTAAGAGAGAAAGCTGGGCCTGGATGACAAAGTAGCATTTTCATTTTCTCAAGACTTCCTCTTCTCCTTGGCACAACAGCCAAATCCTCCTAAAAGAACTCAGCTTGATGTTGGCTCCATGATGTCCTCAAGTATGGCTTACCACCCACAGCACTGGAAGCTGAAAATGTTTTTGCTAAGTGAATGTCACATTAATGGGCTTTTAGTCTCTAGGTGACATATTGTGACTAAAATACTATGTACCTTTAGTGACTGAATTTTCTACTCTGGAGCCATGCTAATCCAACACTGCTTGTTTTCCACATCAGAAGATCACAGCGTTCTTATTAATGCAGGTGACCTCTAAAATGTCAAGATAAGACACTGCTTATTCACTAGTAGGTTATGTGTTGGTCACATTTAAGATTGCTTATTTTGTCCTCTTGACAAGGACTGGAACTTAAAATGAATGAACACCAGGCAGTTTCTAGAAGATTTGTAACTGTCAGGAGAAAATAAGATCCTCTGTTCATGCATTGCTTCATCATGGTGATTCCCACTTTTGTCCCCGAATCATTGTGTCATTTCTAGTGACTCAGGACTAGCTGGTAGGAAGCACAGGATGCCCTTAGCATCTGTCGTGTGGACCACAGCGGTTCTCCACCAGATTCACTTGCTGCTACTCAGACCACGTCTGTTGTGGCAGAGTAGAGAGTGATGGCTGTGAGGGCTATGGATGATGTCCAAATGAGTGGTCCCTCCCTGGTCTAGTGTGGGCACAAGGGAGATGGTGAGAGAGCCATTTTCACTGCTGCTAAGTGTGATTAGTGTATGCCTTCATCATGAGATTAGGAGGGAAAGCTGTTTTTATCTGAAAGCCAGCTCCCTTCCACATTGCAAGTTAAATGACCTGTCCTGCATAAGCTTTAAAAATGGGAACAACTGAATTCTACTTCTGATGGAAATTCCTCCTACTAGGGCTATCCTTCACAGTACAATTAATGTCATTGATATGTCTCAGTTTATGTGTAATTATCTTACATTGCCCCCCTTAAGACTTATTTTATAAAGTCTTTTGTTTGTGTGTGTTCATATGCATGAATACATGTGTGTTGGTGGACATATGTGTATGTGTGAGGACAAGAGGTTGACTTCTGGCCTCTTCTTCAACAGCTCTCCACCTTCTGTTTTTGGCTAGCCTAGATGGTCAGTAACTTTCAGGGGTCTACCTGCTCCTGCTTCCTCAACACGAGGTTGTAGATGTGTCACATTTCCTAGCTCTTTTGGCATTGTTGGGGATCCAACCTCAGTATTCATGTTTGTGTGGAGGGTACTCGATCAACTGAGACATCCTCCTAGCACCGTTTTCATTCACTTTATTGATGAGAGATAAATTATAGAACTTAATGTAGCTTCATTTTTATTTATTTTCTTTTTTTTATTATAACTTATCCATATTATGTAATCCTCTCACTCTTATCTTCCTGTTCCCACCTTCCCTCCCTCTTCTGCCCTATTCCCCCCACCCTCAGATCTCTGACAGGTGGGGTCCTCCTCCCCCCCCCTCTGACCACAGCCTATCAGGTCTCATCTGGATAGCCTGCTCCCGCTTCCTCTGTGTTCCCACTGGGCCTCTCCGCAAAGGGGCAGTGATCTAATTGCTGGTACCTGAGTTCCTGTCAGAGGCAGTCCCACCTCTCTCTGCCCCCTTCCCCATGTCCAGAATGACCTGCCCATTGGCTACATCTGAACATGGGGTCTAGGCTCTCTGCTTGCAATGTCCTTGGTTGGTGCATCAGTTTGTGCAGGCCTCCCTGGGTCCAGATCCACCAGCATTGATGGTCTCCCTGTGGAGCTTCTGACACTGTCCCCACTCCCCCACATGCCCTGGTCCTTCTATCCTCCCAACTCTTCCATACAACTAAACAAAATGTTACTGCTAAACAAATTGATTTTTTCCATCAATGTATTTAATTCATTACTTTACAGCCTGATTGTGGTCTCATCCTCCATTCCCCTCTCCCCTTCTTCTCAGAGGAGAGGCCCCCGATGTGTAACAACCCACCCTAACACAGCAAGACTAAGCACATCTTCTCCCGCAAGGCAGCCCAGCTAGGCAAAAGGGATCCAAATGCAGGCAATAGAGTCAGAGACAACCCCCACTCCACTTGTTAAGGACCCACATGAAGAACAAGCTGCACATCTGCTACATATGTGTAGGAGGCCTAGGTCCAGCCCATGCATGCTCTTCGGTTGGTGGTTCAGATTCTGTGAGCCCCTCATAGGCCCAAAATACACAAAAACAACTAAAGAAATTAACCACCAACAAACTAACTCAATTAAAAATGAGTTACAGAGTTAAACAGGGAATTCTCAACAGAAGAATTTCTAATAGCTAAGAAGCACTTAAAGAAATGCTCAACACCCTTACTCATCTGGGAAATGCAAGTGAAAATGACTCTGAGATTTTATCTTACATCTGTTAGAATGGCTAAGACTTACCAGGAAACTGAGACAGAGGGGAGGACATTCTAGTGGGACTCTAGATGAGAGAAGCATGGGAGAATGGCAAAGTAGAAGGATCCAGAGGGTCCTAGAAGCCTACAAGTAGAACATTATGATAGGCAGATTTGGGCCCAGGGGTCCCGCTCAAACTAAGGCACCAGCCAAGGACAATACAGGCGGTAAACCTTAAACCGCTACCCAGATCTAGCCAATGGTCAGAACACTCTCCACAGTAGAGTGGAGAGTGGGATATTACTTTCTCACATACTCTGGTGCCTCACCTTTGACCATGTCCCCTGGAGGGTGAGACCTGGTGGCACTCAGAGGAAGGACGGCAGGTTACCAGGAAGAGACTTGATACCCTATGAACATATACAGGGGGAGGTAATCCCCCTCAGGAACAGTCATAGGGGAGGGGAATAAGGGGAAAATGGGAGGGAGGGAAGAATGGGAGGATACAAGGGAAGGGATAACCATTGAGATGTAACAAGAATAAATTAATAAAGAAGAAAAAAATGAAAAAAAAAACTCAAGGGACAGCACATGCTGGTGAGAATGTGGAGAAAGGAGAACACTCCTCCATTACTGGTGGGAGTGCAAACTTGTACAACCACTTTGAAAACTAATCTGGCACTTTCTCAGAAATTTGGGAATAATTCTACTCCAAGGCCCAGCTATAGCACTTATGGGTATATACTCAAAAGATGCTCCACCACACAACAACGACATTTATTCAACTATGTTCACAGCATCTTAATTCATAATAGCCATAGTCTGGAAGCAACCTAGATGTTCCTCAACTGAAGAATGGATTAAGAAAGTACAATACGTTTACACAATGGAATAGTACTCAGCTATTAAAAGCAAGTGGATGGAACTAGAAAAGATCTTCCTGAGTCAGGGAACCCAGACTCAGAAAGATAAACGTGGTATGTACTAAGTCATAAGTGGATATAAGCCATAAATATCAGGATAACCATACTACAATCCACAGACCTAAAGAAGCTAAGTAACGAGAGAGGCCCAAGGAAGGATGCTTGAATCTCACTCAGAAGGGGAAATAAAACAGACATCTGACGCAGATGGAGGCAGGAACCTGGGGGGGAGAGGGGGTGGGGAAGGTTAGCTACCACCACTCACATGAATCTGCCTTGTATTGTTCTTTGTTTCATATTTGTTTTCTGTAGCAGAGTGAATGGGATGTAAGGACAGGACCCGGGTGCATGACCCATCACTTTTGGGATGGACTAACAAAAGCCTCACACATGATTTGCCCTTCATTTGAGTATTTGTTGAGTGCTGTTACTCATGGCCAGGTAGTCCTGGCTGATAAAAGAAATGTAGTTGAATGTGAGGCCAAGGAGCAAGCCAGTGAGCAGTGCTCCTCCATGGTCCTGGCTTCAGTTCTTGTCTGAAGATTCCTGCTCTGGCTAAGTCCCTGCCTTGGCTTCCTTTCATGATAGGCTGCAGTTGGGACATTTAATCCAAATAAACCATCTCCTTCCCAGGCTGCTTTTGGTCATGGTCTTTTGTCACAGAAATAGAACGTGAAGAAGGACACATGGGTACAATATAGTCTGATCATATTCAGTCCTTCCCCTCTAACTCCCCCATGTCCCCTGAATGCAATCCAAGCTTCATGTTATTCAGAGAAATGTATTATGTAAAAGGAAAAATAGCTGTAATAAGTATAATTTTACTCTTATTCCTGTTTCATTTATTTGCTATTTTCCATTAAAATTAAAGTTGGCATGTGTATACATGGTGACATTGTCATGTATAGTAATTATGCCCTGCAGATGAAAGCATTGCTGTATGATCTCATTAGCTGCCTGTATATGTGTGCCTGAGTGGGTGGATACATATATTTGATGTATGTATCAATACACATATAGTACTATACATATGAATCAGAGTAGATATGCCACATTGTAGACTCAGTCCTATGGATGAGACTGCAGTAAAGACCTGTGTCCCTGTCTCATTAACTTGCAATCTGAATTGAAATGGAAAATAAAAATAAGAATTAATTAAACAATTTCTAAGAATTATGGATGTCATACGAGATTTCAAGATCAAAATATGACTCTAGCAAGTCCTTTCATTCTTGTGTCATCTCAGCCAGGGATAAGTTGTACAGGATGTGGCAATCACATGTTAGACATTACGGTGGATTATCTTTTTTTCTCTTTCATGTTTTTGTTTGTTGTCTTGTTTTCACATTGGAACTACTAGAGAAGTTGCAATTAATCCAAGAAAGAAACTTTTAATGGCATCCAAATTCAGTAAACTTAGTTGAAATATATAACTGAATATTTAGTTTGTTCCATGCATAAATTTTCAGTATTACTCTATGTAATTAAAAAGTTACTTCAGAAGTGACCAGACAGGAGAAAATAAATGCTCTCTGATATTTCTGCTCCCTACTCCTGAACTGAAATCACCTTCTTGGTAGTTTAAAGCTTCTATTAGTGTTTTTGATGATCATTAATATTCATTTACTTAATCAGTTGTTAAATACTCATCAAAGTATGCTTTTTAAAGCTTAGAGATTGTGCTGTTTTCACAGGAATATTCTCAAAGAGATATGAGATGAAAATTAGCAACCAGTGTAGTGTGAAGTCAAAGTCAGTGAGCAAACTTCTGAACACAGGTGGTATCGGCTTCCGGAACGTGGCCAACTACTCACTTCCTAGCAGTGCTTGGAGCCCATCCTTCTTAAAAATATGTGTTTCAATAGTGCTTTTGATGTTTTCAAAGTTTTAATTTTATTTTTCTCTAGTCAAATAAAATATACGTATCAAATTAGGTACACATTTCCATCAAAAGAATCTTTCTTCTCAAGTTATTCCTGAGAAGTAAATATTTGAAATGATGTTAGTTTTTTAATGATACAGATATCATTTAAGTCCTTTAAAGACATAATGGTAAATAAGTACACAAAATTAATGCAGGAATTCTATTGTTTGTTTGTTTATGCATTCGCTTTACACCCCGATCACAGCCTCCCTCTCATCTCTCTTCCCAGTCTGTCCCTGATGCCCTCTGTCCCTTCTCCTTAGAGAACAGGAGGCCCCATGAGTTCCACCCCACCCTGGCACATCAAGTTGCAGCAAGATTAGGTGTGTCCTGTCCGACTGAGGCCAGACAACATAGCCCAGCTAGGGTAAAGGACCCAAAGGCAGTCAACAGAGCCAAGACAGCCCCTGTTCCAGTTGCTAGGAGACCCACATGAAGACCAAGCTGTATATCCTTGGAATTAGGTACCCATCTACCTAGATGATGATTGCATCTTATTGTTTCTTTCTAAGATAAGAACTTTGCAGATCATAAGCAGCAAACCCAATGCACGTTTGGGGATTAGTGGTTCTGTTGGCAGTGTTTTCAGTCCTAGTACGTAAGATAGCAGTGAGGAAAGAAAGCAGTTGTACAAATAAAATTCTTATCTGAACATGGACTTACATAAATGTAGCATAAGAAAAATAATTTAAACCTTCACTTCAAAAAAAAATTTTGTTTTGTTTTGTTTTGTTTTGTTTTTTTTAGATCTCTGTTTTGATTTAGTGAAAGGACAGACAAAATTGTGAGCCCAAATAACAGGACTCACCAGCATTAGGAATATTATCTGTGGAAGCCTAAGAGCAATAGGCCTTAACTGTTAACAGGATATGTTTTATTGCATAGTTATTTAAATATATTTTGTGTAACTGACCTGGGATTATTTGGAATAAAAAACAAGGAAACTCCTGTGGAATGCAAAATCAGTAATATATAATTGAGTGGCATTTTTCCAGGGGCCAAGTGTCAAAATCAATATCCAGCTGACATTAGGCCAGTGCCAACACATCTTATATGTTCTTAGAGACGCATTTTCTCAGAGACGCAGTTCTAAAAGTTGAGTAGAACATCAACATATTAGTCTTAGAGCTAAAACCTTTGCAGTCAAATATCAAAATCTTGATGTAGCAATGCAGGGAGTGGTGATTTCTTAACATTTATCTGGTTTTCTCTGCCAAAACTGTGCCACACCTCCATCGTTGTGAAGGGATACACGTTTTCGCCTTTCACCCAGGGGAGAGCCAGCCTCATCTCGGCTGGTGCCCATCACTGCTTTCAGGATGATTCCAACAAGTTGTTAAGATTTTCTTTCCTTAAAATAAGTAAGGTTCAAGTGATCCCTCCTTGTCAACCAAGAGGTTTGAGTCACTGTTCCAAAATAAGTCAGACTTAAAATTATTCCATGATTTCTTAAGTTTTGTATGAAGACTTTGTTTTTTCCTTAGACATTTTGGAAACATAATCCTTAACGTCTGAGTTCTTCCTCTTATTTGTTGTTAAGTAAATCTTAAATGCATTAAGGTCTTTGGTTAGAAGTTAAAAGTAAACACACAGTCTTAAACTGAAGGAGCATCATGTTAACATGAGGCATCATGGGTGCAGTATGTGGAAAGGAAGAGGAGAGTAGTATACCCACGTGTATGTTCCCACGTCAGAGCTGAACACTAGCAACAGAACAGAGCAGGTTGCTTATTGAGTGGAGTGCTTGCCTAGCATGAGTGAAGTCCCTTGTTCAATCCCAGCAGTGCATAAGTCAAGTTTTGTGGCTTATTCTCTAAGTTTAAAAAGTAAGAATCTGTAAAAGTAGGAAAGAAGCAGATATAGGGGAGAATTCAGGATCCATAGTGTCAAGTGGGACATCAAGTGTTTTTGTTTGTTTGCTTTTCCGTTGACAACTGACTGGCAGCATACCCTTTGGCATTTTGCATTCAAACAATCATGCAGTACCATGCTTCTATGTGTAACACAGATTTTACTGTAAAATTCCATGTCTTTCCCCCATTACTATAAGCACCAGCTTTTTGCAGTGTTTACATTAGATTAATGGATGAAAGACATGGATCATTGCTGAACTAAATACAGATCTAGAGAAGGGGAAAGGAGGAAAGGAGCAGGTATGGGGTGCGCTTTCAGAAAGATCTGCTTAGTAAGGATGATATGAGATATAATCACACATGTCTCAGACAAGAAAGTTTTGTTTTTGTCTTGGGTTATTAGAGAGATAATAATCAGGTGTGCTTTTAAGCTAATGGAAAATATATTAAAAAATAAGAAAGTTGAGAGTACAGAGGAAATGTGGATAGCAATCCTTGAGGACAGGGGGATGGAAGCAAAGGGCCTCATCAGCAGTAAGCCGGAAACTTGTAGGGAAGGGCCAGTGTAGAGGATGAACACTGTAACTTACAGGGCGGGTCACTAAGGCAGGTTCTTAGATACTGCTGGCTTCCGTGCTTCTGGAAAAATAAGGCAGTCTCTTAGAAGTGAGAGGGATATAGTTTAGGAGGAGCATTTGAGAAACTCAGGAAGTTCATAAAGTGGCAGAAGATGTTAGAGCTCAAGAAGGCAATTAAATCCTTATTAAGTAGAGTTGAAGAGCCTGGGAATCCGGAGACCATGAGTGTAGAGTCTTGAAAGTCTGCACATAGACTTTCCCAACAGTAATTACTGTCCAAATAGAGAGGCTTGGTTGTGAAATTTATTGTGAGCCTAATATAGAGGTGTAACAAACGTCCTGGTGGTTGCACAGTGAGGGCGGATGGGAAGTTTTGAAGATGATATTATCACCATGATTATTGCCTCTGTCTGATAGCTTTTGCTTCTAGAATTCCTTTCCTTTACAGCTTCTTCACTAGAGCCATCAATGCTTTTGCTGCACTTAGACTGGCCTTCGTGAATTGTTTGTAGCTGATGATCAAATAATAAGGGGTTATTTAACTCATGGTGGTCAGGAAGCAGACATAAAAGAAATGGCCGGGGACTAGATAAAGTCTTCTAAGGCTTTCCTTCAGTGACCCGGACCTGTCCAGCTACACCCTTCCTTCTGATGCTCCTAAAACATCTCCAAATACCTAGCATCAAATATTCAATACAGGAGCCTGTGAGGAATGTCATGTCAAATTTAAAGTAAATGCTCGTGATAATAAAGTTAGACCTTCAAGTATATTTTAGAAACTTTAATAATAAATATTGTTTGTTAATAGGTGGAGTGACACCCATGTAACAGAAAGAGAAAATATGCCCTAACTATACAACATATTTATGGTGAGGGTCCATTGATTCTCATAATTTGGTGAAGCCCTACTTTCCTGAGAATGCTTGGAGTTCATGTTATAAATTAGAAAATAAAATGGTGCTTGGCAAAGACATATTCATTTGGAAATTTTTGCTTACATGTTTATCTTCTTTCTAAATATCTTGGAAATCCTAAGAGAGTCAAGATAGTTTTAGATATTTAGTGAAGGGGTCAACTGAATTGAGAATAGAGCAGGTGCTTCTGATCTGTGACACATTGTAATCTGTAAATGATTTGTAATATTAAAAAATAATTGAACAGTTAAAAAAGATTAGAGAAAATTCTTTAGCTTTCATTTGATATTCTGTAATTTAGACTGATTTGAAGTGTGAGTCTATGTAAATTGTCTTGAAAATTTATCCAGAGCAAGACAGGAAGTATTTTTCCTGATCACTTAAAAATAAAATAAAATAAAATAATCTGTACACACACACACACACACACACACACACACACACACACACACATGCACACACGCTGTGTGTGCATGTGTGTGTGTTCACCTTCGTATGGGTGCAGGTGCACATGTATGCATATATATGTCATCTAGAGAAGAGAAGATGATTTGAGATGTCAAGCTGTGCTACTGTCATCTATCTTTATAAATACAGAATATTTTATTGTCCTGTAAGCTACCAATTAGGCTAAACTGTATGGCCAGCAAGTCACAGGGATCCTCCTGTCTCTGCTCTGCCCCCACAATTACAAATATGCCTGTCATTTTCACATTATTTCCGGGAATGGAAATCAGGCCCTAATGCTCACGAGGAGGCAAATGCTTTATTCACTCAGCCATCTCCTCTGGCAACACCTAATATTTTTCCCCAGAACTGTAAACGTGTAAAGACTAATTGTCTACAAGCCACAAACCGAGACGGTAGCGTGTCTTATAAGCTCCCCAGGGACTATTTCATCCCACAGGTTCTTCATGCAGCCACACAAAAGCATTTTTTTCTCATACGATATTCTTATCCAAATCAGTCTGTCATAATCAACCTACTAAAAGTCCCAGATGAATATTTTTATTTGGGTTATAGGGATTATAGGCCAGTCATTGACAATTGGCTTAACCTGCACTGATACAGGATTTCAAAAGATTTTTTTCATGGTTAAATATATACTTTAGCTATTTGTATTTGAATTTGTTCTTGTCCTATGAGTCATTTCCTTTTTTTTAAATATTCAGGAAAGGTTGGTGGTTCTTGGTCTAATAGGGTTATCTCACAAGTGATCAGGAGTTCAGACTATATTTATTGCCTCAGCAGTATGATCTGCATGTCCTCCCCACAGCCAGGCTTGCTGTCAGAAAAAGAGGAAAAAAATTAGACAACACCTAAATGTTTTAGGATAAATTATCTAGAAAAGAGTATTTAACATCACATCTAAACAGATATAAATTTAAGGTAATAACCATATAGCAATGGGCTTTCTTAAAAATTATGCTAGAAAGAAGCAAAATTGAGAGAGAGACTGTTAATACTGAGAGCTGTGCCAATAGAGAGGTCATGGATGTTACACCTTAATTTAAAGTATGCAATTAGAGATAATTCAATTTGGCCCCCTGGTCTAAATGTTGGATGTCTTCTACAACTCACAAGGTTGTAGTTAGCAATTGACTGTGACAGTGGATAACGTGGCCCCAAGAGACACTATGTGAATGCGAATGTCTTCCTTTCTTAATGTCATTGTTTTAGCCCCATATTTGCTTCAGATAAGCTCTTGAATAAATTTATACTAACCCTGCATTATTTTAGTATGGTTATTCGACTGGATAATGATGTCTTGAACCCAACGGATGAATTCTAGTTGAGTTACTTTATTACAATCTCAAGTTGCTACAGTAAGTGTTCCATGGAAAACATAAAGGACAAATGCTATTTGGATGTACTCACGACACCAATGACATTTTGATATCTAATTTTAAACACTTACATTTACTACACTGTACTTTTAAAAAAGATGCATGTTTTACTTGGCACATAAAATGTTAAAAAGCATATATAATATGTTTTAAATACATAGATATTCTTTGTTTATCTTCATTTAAAGAGGATGCTTTTATCAACCATACAGACTGTATTTTAAGATAAGTTATAGTACAGATATAATGAGAATAAACTATAATGGCAAAATTATATCATAATAATACTCATTCCTGTGGACGTTAACCTAAAAATTGATTACTTAAGAATATGGTTTATTAAGGAAGACATGGTGATAGCATCTTACTGTTACTGTATCTTTGTTGAGCTGGCAAATGTGGCAAAACATAAATAACTTACTCTGTAATCCTACACTGGCACTCAATGTTCCTACCAGTTTAATAAATATTAGGATTTAGAGTTACCAACACAAAAGCAGGATGTCTGTCACTCTGTGATTTAGATTGCTGAGGTATATGAAATTCATATTTTTTCTCAAATTGTACATTGTTCACCCTGAAACATGAAAATGAAATAACTTGGGCTACTTCAAGATACATCTTGGCTGCCAGATATGGGCATTTAGTCTGTTCTGTGCATTTGTAAAGAAGACCAAGAACTGAACAGAACTTTGGGCAAGATCTCAGACAATATTTATAACATAATGCATATCTTCAATGAAAGAAATACTTGAATTTAAGCTTTGCATGAAATTCAGTCTTTAAAGAAACGTAACATTTCAAACTAAAGCTCTGGATTCAATTGTTAAGTCTGGTGTTACATGACAGTCTGGGATGCATCTGTTTTATGTGGTTGGCAAGAGTTGAGTGGATAGGTGTGTCAGTTTTCATGACACTGCCCCCCAGAGGTTCAGGCCTTTTGTCATTTGGTCCCTGTTGATGCTGCTACTTCCAGAGGTTTAGAAAGTGCAGTACTGCTGGAGGGAGTAGGTTACTGGGGGCAGAATTTGAGAGGATGTAGCCCAGCCCTACTCTCAGCTAACTCTCTCTGATCCATGCTTGTGATCGAGATGTCTTTATCACCTTCTTGAGCTGCTACCACGCCTCCCCATCACGATGGACTCCATTGCTCCTCAGCATTAAGCCCAAATAAACTTGCTCATAAGTCATTTTTGGCTAGATGTTTTTCATAGCAAAGAAAAATAATTAATACATTAAGAAAATATAAATCCTGTGGACCTGAGGTTTATTTTCCTCAGCCTATAGAACAGTATAACACCAGTAAATTTTCTACAGTCAAGGTTGCTACAGTAATCCCAATTAAGCTAAATTATTACTTTTTAAACATACATATTTTTATACAAAGTAGAAACTGTCCTCTTTTTTCCCAGAAAATAAATGTTGTTATGCATGTCACCATGAAATTACTGAAATCAGTTTTCAGTCACCTTCACCTTAGCCTCCAAAGGCTGACTATTTCTTCTTTTGAGGGCAAAACCAAGGACTTTTTGCATGAACAGTGACAGGATTTTAGTCTTAATAATTTATAATTCATTGGTTGCAGCTTGATCAACTAGTCAGAGAAGTATTCAATACATTCAAGAGAGTTATTAATCATGTGTCAAAGTTTGGTTACATAGATGTACACTGAATTTGAGTCAAGCTTCAAAATTTCATGTGAATTAACCCTTGTTATTAATGTCTATGCTGACCCTATACTGCAATTTTCCCAGGAGTTAGATGAATGAGATATATTTGCAAGAGTCATTATAGAATAATTATAAAGTATTTAGAACAGATTTTTGACCTAGACTTGTAACTTTCAGTTTATGTTGTCATATTGCAAAAAGTATGATTTATAGATAGGGAAGACAAATTTAAATTCCGTTTTGACCATTTGTCAGCACTGTAGCAATATTAAGTTGCTTTAACATTTCTGTACTTGTCAAATGTATTTTTCTTGTTTTAGTTACTTTGTGCCAAAATATAGATAGAAACTGAGGATTTAAGAAATAAGATACAGTCTCCAACCTAAAGAGGCTAGCAGGTTTGTGAGGGAGAGTCAGTCGAAGAACATCATCCTGCATGAATAAAGAGATGGGTTTTCATGTAGTATATGGAGATTCTAGGAACGTTCAAGTAGATTGGAAGTATAAACAGAAGACAGTTTGAGTGTGGCTGTTGTGGAGAGGAAAACTTTTCACAGACATTTTACAGTCTATTACAGCCAAATCTACTAAATTTATAATAATATTTGCAAAATAAGACTTGAATTTTGCAAACTGGTGAGACAATATTTATAGATATATGAAAAGTAATATCATAAGAGGTTAACTCATCTGGTCATTTACCACATTACAGTTTCAGAAATAATTGTTTCAAGAAAATTCATTGTCATCCAATGATGAATACTAATTATAACATCAGAAAAAATTCTTTAAGAATATAATACAAAAATCTAGAACATGAATCCAGGAAGTTAAATTCAGATAAAACCAACACCCCAGTGATCTTACTATAGAGGTAATTAAATCTATGAACTTATATTTGTTATGAATAAAACTGAAGTTTTTCATATGAAACTCATGGATCTATTTCTTCCAGAAGATAAGAGGGCAAAGAGGAGCTGCTAAGTAGCCAAAGAAGAAATTGTAATAGTATAGACAAAAATTATACACGTATATTTCTCTGTGTTATTCATATGGGTATAGGTGCATGTGTGTGCCCATATGTGTGTGAGCATGATGTGAAGGCCAGATGTAAACTTCGTTCATCTGGCATCAGTTATCTTATCCTTAAAGACAGAATCTCTTACTGGATAGTAGGCTAAGCTGGGGCCAGGAGGGAGCTTGCAGGGGTTGGTTCTATCCTTTTGCTAGGTGGGTTCTAGGGATCAAATTCTTGACATCAGGTTTGGCAGAGAGCTCTTTACCCTTTTAGCCATTTTTCTAGCCAAAAAATTATGTTTTAATAAAATTATTTAATGAAGATGTGCGTCATTGCTATCACATGGCAGATACTTTCACGCCCATACATTTATAAACCAAGAATAGTTAAAACAGTCCTAAAGAATAATATAAATTCTGGAGGTATCTCCATCCCTGACTTCAAGATATACTACAGAGAAATAGTAATAAAAACTGCATGTACTGGCATAGAAATATATTGGTTAATCAATGGAATCAAATTGAATACCCAGAAATAAATTCACACACCTACAGACACTTGATTTTTGACAAAGGAGCCAAAAGCATACAATGAAAAAATGAAAACATCTTCAACAGGTGGTGCTAGTCTAACTAGATGTCTACATGTAGAAAAATGCAAATAGATCCATATTTATCACACAGAACAAAGCTGAAGTCCAAATGGATGAAAGACCTCAACATAAAACCAGATACACTTACTCTAATATTTGAAGAGAAAGTGGAGAAGAGTCTTGAACTCACTGGCACAGGAGACACCTTGAACAGAACACCAGCAGCTCAAGCCTTAAGATAAATAGTTAATAAATGGAACCTCTTGAAACTGAAAAGCTTCTGCAAAGGGAAGGACACAACCAATAGAACCAAAAGATAGTCTCATGATTGGGAAAAGATTGTCACCAATCTTGCATCCAGCAAAGGGATAATACCTAAAGTATATAAATAACTCGAAAAAAGCAAACACCAACAAACAAAATTATCCAATTAAAAAACAGGGCACAGAGAATTCCCAACAGAAGAATCTCAAATGGCTGAAAAGCACTTTAAAGAAGTGTTCAATACCCTTACTCATTAGGGAAATGCAAATCAACATGACTCCAAGATTCCATCTTATACTTGTCAGAGTGGCTGAGATAAAAAAAAAAAAAAGCTCAAGTGACAAGACATGCTAGTGAGGATGTTGAGAAAGGGGAGCGAGCACTCCTCCATTGCTGGTGGGAGTGCAAATTTGTACAAACATTTTGGAAATCAATCTGATGCTTTCTCAGAACCCTGAGGAAAGCTTATTTCAAGACTGACCTCTACCACTCCTGGGCACACACCCAAATTATGCTTTATGATTCAAGAAAAACATTTTTAAAAAGCCTATGTTCAGAGCAGTTTTACTCATAATAGCCCTCAACTGAAGATGTCCCTCAACTGAAGAGTGGATAAAGAAAATGTGGTACACCTACACAATGAAATACTACTCAGCTACCAAAACAAATGAAATAATGAAATTTGAAGGCAAATGGATAGAACTAGAAAAGACCATCCTGAGTGAGTTAGCCCAGACCAAGAAAGATAGACATGATATATACTCACTTACAAGCAAATTTTAGCCATTTAGTGCAGGATAAAAATTCTACAATGCATAGACCCAAAGAAGATAAGTAACAAGGAGGACCCAAGAGAGAATGCTTAAAAACACTCAGAAAAGGAAATGGCGTAGACAGAGGTAGTGACTGAAGAGAGGGAAGAAGGTAGGAGAAGGAGTGTAGAGAGAAATAAAGGTGGAGATCAGATCTGAAGAACAGATGCTGGAGGAAAGAAGGCTTGCAGAGAAAAGAGAAACTGTAGATGGAGTCATTTCTGTGACAAGCTGGAGACCTGAGTCGGGGTATATGCTTCTGAGAGGATATGGGGAGGACTCTAGCTGAGACTTCTAGAAGCAGGGGACATGGAGACTATAGAGGACACCCTCTAAGTAGACAGGACTCCTAGTGAAGGGAGGAGAACACTAACTCACCAGCACAAGTTTCAATCCAAAACTCATCCTGCCTACAAGTCACATAGGGATAAAGATAGAACACATAGAGCAGAAATTGAGGGAATAGCCAACCAATGCCTGGCCCAACCCAAGACTCACCACATGGAAGAGAGCCAATCCTTGACACTATTAATGATCCTCTGCGATACTTGCAAATACGAATCTATCAGAGTTGTCCTCTGACACGCTCCACCCAGCAGTGGTTCTAAACATATTCTGAGACTCACAACCAAACATTGGGTGAAACATAGGAAGTCTAGTGGAAAACTGGGGCTAGGGGAGGATGAAAAGATCTAGAGGTAGCAAGAGCTCCACAAGAAGACCAACAGAGCCAACTAACCAGGGTCCAGAGAGCTCTGTAGTGTCTGATTCACCAACCAAGGACCATGCATGGACTGGACCTAGTCCTATACATAGATGTGACTGATATGTATCTCAGGCTTCATGTGTGTTGACATGGATTTTGTTGCCTGTTTTTTGATCACTTTATCATGAAGGGACTGCCTTGCCAGGTCGCCAGGGAAGAGGAGAAATTCAGTCTTGATGTGACTTGATGAGCTGGGGTGGGTGGGTAAGGGTGCTCCCTTTTTCTGAGCTGGAGTGGGTGGGTAAGGGTGCTCCCTTTTTCTGAGCTAGAGTGGGTGGGTAAGGGTGCTCCCTTTTTCTGAGCTGGAGTGGGTGGGTAAGGGTGCTCCCTTTTTCTGAGCTGGGGTGGGTGGGTAAGGGTGCTCCCTTTTTCTGAGCTGGAGTGGGTGGGTAAGGGTGCTCCCTTTTTCTGAGCTGGAGTGGGTGGGTAAGGGTGCTCCCTTTTTCTGAGCTGGAGTGGGTGGGTAAGGGTGCTCCCTTTTTCTGAGGTATAGGGGAGGGGGTGATTAGAGAGGGAGGATAAAACTGGGAGGAGAGGAGAGATGACACTACAACTGGTATGTAAAGTGAATAAATAAATACATTAATAATAAAAAAGAAATGTTAACGATGAGATAATGATTAGTTTTGAATAGAGTGAGGAATGGCATACAGGACAAATTCTTTGAAAAGTTCAGAAAAATATGAGAAATTATGCATATGTGAAAATATGTTTTATGCATTACACAAATGTGATGCAATATGAACCAAGCAAATGAGTTAAGATTCAATATGGCTAGTGCAACTGCATGAGGAACAAGGGTTCATAGCTCTATTTAATATTTTATCAAAGTTGATACCAAGGGAAGTTAAAATGTTATAAACATTTGATAAAAAATAATTATCATCAATACAATATCATATTATAGTTTGTGTAATTTCAAAGGTAAGAACTGTCAGGTTATATTGAATAAAACCCAAGGAAGACTCTATTTATTGTAAGCTTTGGAATTTTCTCAGAACATGACAAATACAGGAAATGCAAACTATAAGGCACTGAGCATAGAGGTTACTGACATCAGATATGTAACTCATTTAGTTAGGTACTCTTAATCTAGTTCATGATTTTTCTCTAATATTGCATTTTCCTTTTTTGTGAACATCTATCTTCATTTATCTGTATATATTATGATAGCTAGTGTAACCCATTTTGTTAAGTATTGACTTTTTAAGGCTCATGTATTTACTCTCTTGTTATTAATGTTTTTATGGAGACTGTTCTTTATTTCTGGTGAATCACAAAGTTGATTGCTTGGATTGGAATATTATGTTACCTGAATTATGCAGACTCAGAGAGGAAAGGTTCATTAAGCAATAGTTCAGATATATAGTGTTTAAGAAAATAGTATCTGATTGATATGTGGGCCAAATCTATTCTTTTTTATTTAATGTTTTATTTTTATTTCTGGCATATACATTTTCATTATTACACTTAAGCAGAAAAACTACATACAGCAAGAAGAACAACGAAACAACCAGGGATCATATGAGTGTTACATTCATGGTGTGTTGGCTAATTGCATTTGATAACCTTGTCGAAAACATCTTTTCTATCTTGGTGACTCTAAAAGTCTGAATGAGAATCAATATCTATCATATCTCATCTCTGCCAACTCAAAACTTCTATCTAGACCTAAAAACATCTTAACCCCTAAGAAGCTTAGGTTAATTGTAAGACTAAACTATCTGGTCTTCAATCCCATTAGACACTTGAGAAGGGAATGAAACTTAATTACTTGAGTGAACCAAAAGTGCAGGTTAGCAGCTTCCAAAATGAGAAGGAAAAAAAAAAAAAGGAAAAAAAAATGACAGTGACAGTTTGCTGCCTGAACAGTCATCCAACACTCTCTATAACGTTGGAGCATCTTCTTCAGCCTTCTGGCACAATATAGCTGACAGACATATTGTGAGGCAGGAGCTATAGAGGACTTGCTTACCCTGTCTTGGCAGAGTTTGGCCGTTGACTCTACTGTATTCAAGCCTGCCCATTTTTCGGCCGAATTCTGTCTGTGATAGAAACAAGGACATTGTGCTCAGTGGTTTGTTTGCCACATTTGAAGCCTGGCAACTTATTAATGTTCTGTCTCAAATAAAAAAAGTTAAAAAGAGGGCTAGGCGTTGTAGCTCAGTGGTAAAGTGCTTGCCTAACATGCAAGAGTCCTCACTTCAATTCCCAGTACTTCAAGAAGCCAACACACAAATTAGTGACAGCATTGTTTGTAGTTATAAGTGATAAAAAGCGCACACCCATGAAGGACCTCTCAAGTATTGCTGCTGTGTGTTGTGGTGCATTATCATTCTAAAAGAAACAGTGGAGCAGTTCTTCATGGCCTAAGACATCGCTGCGAGCCAGAATTGGGATAAAGCGCTCCAAGGGTCTCCTAGGTTTCCATAATAATTTACAACATAAACTATAATCTTCTTGGCCAATGCTGTTTTATACATTTAGCAATGTTAGAACATTAAAAGGCCTTTCCCTGAAACTAAGCTTGCATGTTACATAACAACATAACATAACATAGCATAGCATAACATAACATAACATAACATAACATAACATAACATAACATAACATACATAACAGAACACAACATAATACTATTTCCTTCTCTGTCAAGATTCAGAACAAGTCTTTCCCACTGAGAAGGGATCCAGACCCCAGATCTGAGGTGTCTGTTCTGTAACACATCCAAGTGCTAGTGCAAGCATGGCTTGGCCTTTGCTGTGATGTCCTTAAGAGCTTTGATAATCATTTCATAAAGACAGTGAAGTTACTATTCTTGCTGTTTGTAAATAGTGCCTTTGATGTCTTCTGTGACCATATATGAAATTGGATCAGGTGAATTTTTTAGCTTAAAAGTAAGATAAGTATAACTTCAGCATTCCTTTAAAATTCTTGATAAAATCTTCTAAAATATGTTTTATGAGGTAAAATAAACTATAGCTCAGAAAGGTCTGCATGATATATTAGTAAAGCAAAAAAGTATATGTGTGTATGGCAGACTAAGCATTGTTTTTTTTAAACCCTTGATAGGCAAAAGAAATAAGGATTTTAATTAAAAAATAATCCTCTGATATATATGAGCTTTCTATGCCCCAACTGCTAGTGCATACCTAGGGAAAAAACAAACAAATAGGCTTAAGCTCAAGCTGTTTAAAATTTAATGTGATACAGTCATGTAAAGACTATCTTTAGATTTAATAAACTCTCTCCCAAATGAATTTTGTAGCTCATTTTACTGCTTTGATTGACTTCACCCTTTCTAAGATGCGTAGGGATGCCTGAGTTTGCTGTGCTATTTAGGCATGATGGAGGAGGGTAAGGATGCAGAGAAGGGCAGGAAGGATGGGAGAAAACCAGGAGAATGCCAGGACAAGAAGCAGTCTGTCAGGTAAGGATTTAAATGTCAATCAAATTAAATGATAAAAAGCATATTAGTCATCTGTGGAAATAAAAGCCATGGAAAGGCAGTATTGAAATTTGATTGTAAGTGATAGACACGATTCTGAGTGCAAACTGACTTTCTGAAGAGGGAAGAAAGGGCTAAATCTAACTAGATACTAAAAGCAAGAATCACTGTATTCAAAGAGGCTTTTGATCTCATTGAGCAAAGAACAGGGACGTTACTTAGTTTCATGTTATAAAGAAGAGGTGCTAATAGAACCATTGGGTTGGTGTGGAGGAAAGAAATTGGTGCTCTCTAAGAACCAGAGACAAAGAAGTCTAGGTCTTCTCCAAAAAGAGACCCAGGCATGGACTCTGGGCTGAGGGATGAGGAGGAATTATGCATGGCCTGGGCCTATCTTTCCTACACAGACATAGCCAATGGGCAGCTCCGGCTTCATGTGGGTCCTACAGTAAAGGGAACAGGGAGGGGGATGTCTCTGACATGGACTCTGTGGCCTGATTTTTGGTCACTTCCCCCTGATGGAACTGCTTTGCCAGACCACTGTGGAAGAGGACAAGTGCAGTCCTGATTCACCCTGATGTCCTGGTGTGTGTGTGTGTGTGTGTGTGTGTGTGTGTGTGTGTGTGTGTAGGACCCCCTTTTTTGAGTTATAGGGGAGGGAGGTGGGGAGAAATGGAAGGAGGGTGGGACTAGGAAGAGAGGAGAGAGGGAGCTATGACCAGGCTCTAAAGTGAATAAATAAGTTAATAATAAAAAAGAGAAAAGAGGAACATCAATGAAGGGCTTCCCTCCCCACCTTCTCCATGTGCTCAAGCATTCACATAAGTCACTTCTAGACTCTCTCCAAGCATTTCATCTTCTTTTAAGCTTTTTTAAAATTTTGCACACCACTTTGACAATCTAAGATATTTTTAACTTATCGTGTATTTGTGTTACTTCATGCATTATAAACTTAGTACAAATATTTTCCAAAGGAAATATCAGGATGCTGGTGCAAAGTAGAAGTTAAAATCCATCATCTAGAATAGATAGAAACAAATAATTTTTTAAAAAATATAAAATTAGGGGAAGTTATCTAGCATGGGTTATAAACAGTATAACCATGGGGTGTCAGAACAGTAAAGCATAGCTCTAAAGAGGGGTGGTGGGCATTTAGGAAAGGGCTGAGAAGGTTGAAAGCTGATCATATTGCCACAAGTTCATGTTATTGGAACATCAGCTCCACTTCTGTTATGCGCTTTGCTCAATATCCAAGAGCCCTGGCTCTCAACAGTTTCTACTCAGAGATCCCTGGCCACAATGGCAAGCTGTGATGTCCCCTGTGGTCACCTGAATACACACGCAACTGATGGCCAGTTTGTGATTTCTAGAACTCTACTTGTTGAATAGCCTGTGTCCAGATTTTTCTCACCAAGGAAGTGAGTAGGTACATCAATAGAGAGGGAGCGCTATGTCCCAAAACACATTGCCTGGCATGGGCTTTATTTCTTTTTTTTTTTAATTTATTATTAATTTATTCTTGTTACATCTCAATGGTTATTCCATTCCTTGTATCCTCCCATTCTTCCCTCCCTCCCACTTTCCCCTTATTCTCCTCCCCTATGACTGTTCCTGAGGGGGTCCTCCTCCCCCTGTATATGCTCATAGAGTATCAAATCTCTTCTTGGTAAACCTGCTGTCCTTCCTCTGAGTGCCACCAGGTCTCCCCATCCAGGGGACTTGGTCAAATATGAGGGACCAGAGTTCGTGTGAAAGTCATACCTCACTCTCCACTCAACTGTGGAGAATATCCTGTCCATTGGATAGATCTGGGTATGGGTTTAAAGTTTACCACCTGTATTGTCCTCAAACTAAGGCACCAGCCAAGGGGCTTTATTTCTAATTTAATTTTTCTGTCTGCTGATCTGGAGGTCTTATCTTTTCAAAAATAAAATCAAAAGTGACATTTTATTTGTAATATATTTTATCTCATCCATGGATTGCTTTTTAAATTCTGTGAAATATTTCATAAGTGTTTGAAAAGTTTTAAGAATGACTGATAACCAGCTTAAATTAGTTTCCATGCGAACTCTAGACATACGTTTTCCTGATGGCTGATTTTGTATGGCAGAAACAGCCATGTCTTAAAGTCCTCTATCAACATAGAAGTGAATGCTTTTCTTTTTCTTTTAAAGTTAAGGCAATCAAGCTGTTGATTACTTTCATTAGCTGCCTACTTCATGCCAACTTATAGTAGATGTCACCTAGGGAGCCAGAGTTGGTTAAAAAAAAAAGACGTTGCAATGAAAGGATTAATAATACACTTAATGCAGAAGCTATTTAAATGTTTAATTTTTAACTGAAGAGAAAATGAAAGAGGAATCGTCATCTGCTCTTTTGTAATTGAGGGTGGGGAAACTATTATTCTAAAGAGTTAACTGATCAGCTTAAGGTAATGATGATATGTGACTTACTCCTTACACAGATATAACTTAAGTGGCAGTAAGCGTTTACAAGCCTACCTCATAGGCCCCATTTGCAAGCTATGTTTGCAGAAGGGGACTTTCAACAATCCATTGAAACCAGAAGTGTTACAGAGTGGGTAGGAGAGGCTTGGCTTTCTCTTCAGAGGTAGGAGAGAAAGGTTAATAGGAAAAGGGGGTTGTGGAACTGGTTAGAGGTAGTTCCTTGGGGGCAATTCCACTCTTCATTGTCCGGATACCAGTAGTCCAAGCCTCTACCAAACACCTGCTGCAGCACTCAGGACAGCAAGCTCTGTACCTCGCCTGAGCAGCACTGTAGAGCTAGACCTCCTGGAGTGGATGTAAGAGCAGGAGAGCTGGCTTTGACCTTTGCGGGCTGTGGCACTGGGTGAGCTAGCTAGGGCAATGTTGGAAAGTTCACTTACCTTGGTGGGGTGGGTGTGGAAGAGCTGGTAGGCTGAACAGACAAGTTACCAGCCAGGCGCAGATCTAGGGCTTTCAGTTGGTCCACCTACCATCTACCCCATTGATGAACTGCTGGGACATGTGAAACTGTTGGTCCTATAGCTCCAAAGCTGCAAGATCTCCATGACACAGGACAACAACAGGATATCTGAGAGGAGTCCCAGTAAGGATCCAGTATTGATGGTGTAGCAGAAGACGTGGGCCTCAAACCAGACCAACGACATTTATTTATTCACAAGTTGAGAAGTGTGGACAAAATGATACACTGTGGGACACACTGTGACACACCTCAGCTTCCACAATGAGACTTTTTCTTTTGGGGGGCAGGTTGCAAGGGCAGATGGTGGCTATGAAGGGATGCAGACGTGAGTGAGGTTGGGGTGCATGTTATACAATTCATAAAGAATCAATAAAAAGTTAAATTAAAAAAACCAAACAAAATTTTATACTCTATAGATATAGTCAGATATTTATATATAAGTGTACTCAGATTTTCCAGATAAATTGAGCCTTAGAGTTATTTAGTCCAATCTTTTATTTTTGAATTTGAACCTAAATAGATAGAAAGAAATTAGGTGACCGGACTCTTGGGTTTTTACCTGTTTTAGTCTGTCAAAATTGCAAAAATAGGAAAAAACCCAGAGGCTGTGGTACAAGTCCCAGCTCACAGCTGCCCTTCACGCCATCTTCCCAGGGTTCACTCCAGCCCACTCTCGTCACTTTCTACGCAGAGGTTACTGATAGAAGCGGTTTGAACTCAGGTGCTACACTGGCCCTTTGTCCCTCCACTTGCAAAACCAAGTAAAGAAATCTGTCTTACTGTCTCATTATGACAATTAAATGGACTGGACTGCATAAAGTACTTGCCAGTGTCAGAAGCCAGTAATTGTAATGTTTATTTCCTTTGCTTTTCCATTCTTCATCAAGATCATGCGGCATATTAATGTCATGGCAAGACTAAAACTAAAACCATTTAATTTTGAGGCAAAAGACTTTTTACATGGAGTTTTGCCATTGTTCACATTGAAATGTTCTCAGAAACAAGAAGTAGAGGTATCTTAAAGGGCATCTTTTGTTAGCCCAAGAAACTTACTGTGGCTGGTGTCTGAGTGCTGAGAACAGAAGGTTTCTACTTCAAAGTATGAAATAATTGTTACATTAGGAAATAAATAAACCTTTTGCAGTGATAGCTAATTCTTGAGTTTTGAGAAGTAGAGAAGGCCAGGGAGTTGACAGTGTCTCAAAAAAGACTGGGAGAAAATTGAGTGTGTCCAAGTAAGTATGTTTGAATCTGCTGCAAAGTAGGACACAATGTCGATCTTGGGAGTTTGTACATTTGAACAAAAAGCAAATGGGTTTTATTGGGCAGGGCCAGATAAGTGTTCAGATTAAAACATTGACTTCAAGGTTGTTGTGAGACTGTAGCAAAACATTATTTATTCAGTGCCTAAGGAGGACCAAATTGTATAATTATTCTCATGATAAGATTATTGTCAGTAGAAATCATAGGAAGTGTTTTAAGAAATTAAGTAAAAAGAGCTATTTTTACACATGAACAAATACTTTAAAATTATACATTTTATACATGTGGTGTGATTTTAAAATTTAAAAGAAGCATTAATGACAATGGTTAAGATTGATTGAATTACTGAAGCGACTCATTATCTTTGTTCATATTTATAATCTCTGTTAAATATCAGCTACAGAGCCTTGCAAGATCTGGGAAAGCAAGCTCCAACTACTATGTTCCATTGATGACCTTACCTCCAAAATAAATTATGAGTTTAGTGTCTATCTGGGGTGCAAAGAGCCATAAAATGTGCCTTATACCCTGACACTGCAGAAAAGTGGACAAACTGCTGATTCCGTATGTGTTTTCAAATGTCTCTGAAATAACGGGATAAGCAACTAAGCTCCTATATTGGAATAGATGAGCATCTATAGGGAGATAAGGAGGTATCACTAGGCCCTCGTGAGACACAGGTGGGAGCCATGTGTGCCTGGAAGTTTATGTAGGAAGCCCTGGGTGTGACGCTGTAGCAGTGGTGTGGAGGGGGCTGTGTTTGGTGGGGCTTTTCCACACTAGCCTCACACTTGTCGCCTATAACTCCCACTGAGTGCTTACAGATGAGACTGCAAATTGCTTTTCAAAATGATTCTGGAGACCTTAGGGAGATCAGTAAATCTTTATGATTATGAGAGCTTCCATATGCATGGTCCTGATTTCCCCACAGAACAAAGGCCTCCCTCTCTGTTTTTGTGAAAGTCAAATAAATGCTGTTTCCTAGGGTACCCGTGGCACCTGAGGGAGAGTATGGGAGATTTCGCTCAGAGTAAAGACAGAACACCTTAGAATGACAGGAGAATAAAGATACATTAAATGCAGAGGAACAAAGATATAATTATAGGAGACTTCCTGTCAGAAATCATGCAAGCAGAGAAAAATGGAATGACATTTTTAAAGCACAGAAATGAATGATAAAGCAACATAATATCTAGAAAAAGTGTTTTTTTAAAAATCAAAACAAAGGACTTTTCATATAAGGATATTTATCACAGCAGCTTTATTCTACAGAAATGTAAACTTCCTCAGGAAAAAGGATATGACATTGGAAATTACCTGGGCTACCAAAGAGATGAAGATGGCTAGAAATGAAATAAATTACTGTGAAATAGCACTCTAATTCACCTCATTTTACTTTGTCTAAATTGAAGAGAACTGTCTAATGCAAAACTAAAGAACAGCATATTGCATTATTGCGGTTAATGTGAAGTATTTTTATGCAAAAGCGGAATAGCACAGAGAGTGGGAGGGAGGGATTAAGTGCTTGCCCTATTATAGTACTGACACCACACATAAACTCTGATTAATTAAAGGAGTACAGTGTACATCCAGGACATCCACTGGAAACTACAACATAGAACTAGTTAACAGAAGAAAGCTTAGAATCATAAATAGTGCTCAACTAGGAAACAAGAAGGGAATATGAAAAGGTAAATTCGAACAGAGGAGGTTAATGGAAACTACTAAAAGATTTATGCATGAATATGTATGAATCCAACAGTGTAAAACTGCTCGGAACTGTGATCAGAGAGCGCCAATTAAAAGATGGAGACTATCAGTTAAGAAGATCCAACTGTCTTTTGTATTTGGGTGAAAAGTCCTGTAGGTCTGTTAGGTCCATTTGATTCATGACATCCGTTAGTGTCCTTATTCCTCAGTTTAGCTTCTGTTTGGTTGACTTATCCTTTGGTGAAATGCAGGGTGTTGAAGTCTCCCCCGACTAATGTGTAGGGATCTATGTGAGGTTTAAACTTTATTAATGTTTCTCTTACAAATGTGTGTGTGCTTGTATTTGAGGCAAAGATGATCAGAATTATGATGTCACTTTGGTTGAGTTTTCCTTTGATGAGTATAAAGTGTCCTTCCTCATCTCTTTTGATTAATCTTGGCTGAGAGTGTATTTTATTAGATATTAGAATGGCTACTCCAGCTTGCTTCTTGTGCCCATTCTCTTAGAAAGGGAAGCAGGCTCTCTGAATGAGACCTGATAGGCTGTGGTCATATGGTGGGGGAGGAGGTCACCTTCTGTCAGAGGCCTCGAGGAGGGGAACAGGACCTGATAGGCTGTGGTCATATGGTGGGGGAAGAGGTCACCTCCTGTCAGAGGCCTCGAGGAGGGGAACAGGGCAGAAGAGGGATAGAGGGTGAGAATTGGAAGATACAAGTGAGGAGACAACAGTCGGGATTAATCTGAAGAAACCATAATAATTTTTTAAAGGAAAAAATAAAAAGAAGAAGAAGAAGAAGATCCAAGTACATGCAATATGAATGAAACCAGATAAAATGTAAGATATGGGTAGGCCAAAAGTAAAAGAATGGACAGAATGTATTTTATTGAAATACTCCTGTAGTGAAAAATGAAATCACTATGCTGATTTAGACAACGTGGACTCTAAGGCAGGGCTCAACATCCAGGTAAGGACACTGCACAATCACCCAGTCACAGTTCAGTAGCACAGCCAGCGAGCCAAATTGTGTGCACTTAGTGTGGTGGTCAAAAGACATCAAGAATAAAATGATACAACTGAAATGAAGACTGAGAATCAATAATCACAGTTTGAGATGTGAACGCTCCCTGCTCAGCAATTGAGAGAGCAGACAGATAGAAAATTGATGAGGAATAAAAAGCCAAAAAGAAACCATTAGCAGTTTGATCTGGTTTACATAATAGAACAAAGAAGATAAATTAAATATGATTGGACTCTGAGGCATAAAATAAGCCTTTATAAATTTAAAAGTATCAATATTGTATTATATTGCACTGGAATGAATTTAAAAAATCAAATAAATACTTCTGACAGATCACTAAAATATCTTCAGCATACATAGCACATTTTGTGTGACCCATGGGTTACAGGAACCCTTATGTGGAATTAAAATTTTAAAGGAAAATAAAAATACCACACAGAACACTTTGTTCTGTATAGGAAAAGTAGTACTTAGAGAAAAATTTACAACATGAAAATTTTATAATAGAACAGAAGAAATATTTAAAATTATTGTCACAATGGTGAGAACAGTGAAAGGATGACCTAATTAAACTCAGAATGGAGAAGGAATGAGATGGTAATATGTTCATGGAGAAACTAATGAAACTGAAAGTAAAGAAGAAAAATCTCAATAATATCAAAAGAAAATTCTTTGAAAATATCAGCGAGATAGAATTCTTGAAAGAGCAAATAAAGTCCAGGAAGACAATTAACACATCAACATAAAATAAAGTATTTCATATCTAGTATTGCTAGTGTTAAAGGGTGACTTGCTTGATTATGAACACAAATTCAACAGCTTAAATGAAATGGGCTAATTGACTGAAAGTCGCAACCTATAAAATGGAAAGGATGCCCTTATTGTTCTATTACATATGAAAGATATTACATTATAATTAACATTTTAAAAGTAGCTTAATCAACTAATGACTCCATTACCAAATCTCATGAATTACATATCCAGATTGCATATAACCTCTTTATTCAAAATGAAATATTAAAAAATGCGTCTTGGATGATTTTGTTAAGTTTTTATGTAAACTAAAATTAGCAACATTGTGACAACAAAGAGAACTTCATACCGATGTAACTTAAGAACATAGACACAGAAATGTGCAATGAATATTAGCAGCTAAAAGAGAATATGCCAAAATACAACTTCTGAAAACAAAATGAAATGTCTCAAAACACAGGGTGATGGAACACTCAAAACTCCAAATGTTTTATTATATTTATATACTAGGTAATATTAAAATAGGCATTCTTCCTTTTTCATGTCCATAGGTTCTGTAAAATCTAAAAGAAAATAAAATAAAATCCCTGAAAGAGTTGGGTTTTTTTTGTACATATCAACAGAATAATTCTGATTTTTATATTTTACATAGAAAATCAAAGCAATTATGTTATACAGCCAAAACATTTTAAAGAAGATATATAGGTTTCTCATTTTTATATATCCTGCATGTTCTATGATCCACTATTGTTTATTAATGACAAGCAAATAAACTTAGCATTTGGCAGAATTTTTAGACAGATTCTGAGTAGTTGTTGAAGAGAAAACTTGATAAAATACATTTTAATGAAATCAAACCCATTTTTCTCTCTATTTTGAGGCTGTCAAGGAGAATAAAAGATGAGGCGAAATAATGAGAAATATTTGCAAGCCACATTTATGGCAGAAATCTTGTATCTAAGATCTAAAATTTTCAAAATTTAATACCAAGCAAAAGCACCTTCAAAAATAAAATAAGCCAAAGAAGGATTGAAAGTAAGCGCACTAAAATACCCAATATCAGAATCAGTGGGGTAATGCAAATTAAACCACAAAAATGTTTACTACAAATCTATAAGAATGGTTAAAATCTAAAAAGAAAATGAAAGAATAGTAAAAGGTAAAAGAGCAGAAGGCTCTTCTGTTCACAGCAGCTAGTGGTTGTGAGATATAGGCCAATTGGATCACACAGACTTCTGGTAGAAATGCGTGACTCAACTTAGCTTGGAGGACAGAGATGCTTAGCTGCCAGCCGTCGCCAAGGGACAGGGAGAGGATTGTTTAGCAAGGACCAAGAGGCACTCTATGGAGTGTTGGTATTGCTATGTAAATGCTATATCTATGAATCACTATTTGTCAAAATCTACTGAACTGTGACCCACAAAAAGTAAGGTTGTTGTAGGTAAAAATAAAACAAATCATTCAGGATGTAGGTAGAATTCAAGAGGAATTTAAAGTGTAACAAATGAATGTAATTGTATCTCAGTGTAGTCCCATGACCACATTAAGGATGTGGGGAGAGAGAGACAGACAGACAGACAGACAGAGAGAGACAGACAGAGAGGGGACAGAGACAGAGGCAGAGACAGAGACGCAGAGAGACAGAGACAGAGACAGAGACAGAGACAGACATAGAGAGACAGATACAGAGACAGACAGACATAAAGAAACAGAGAGCTTTAAGTTATATACATTTTCACTCTGTTTATTGAGAGGGTTGAGAAGTAGGGCCCTGAAGAAAAGAACACTTAATGTTCATATCTTGATACTAAGTGCATAGACTTTATTTCATTGTACATTTGTTACTGACTTCTCCTTGGACCACAGGAAACAGTCATTAAAAAAAAGCAACAACAACACTATTTTACACAAGTGTGGTTTGATATGTCAATGAGTACATGTGCTTCTTACAAGAGCATGTTCCTTGTCATATCCAGGAGCAGGGATGACTCAAAGTACTAGAAAGTCTTTCCCAGAATAAGCAAAAACTCAGAAAAGCTGTGTCTTTGAAGTCTCTGTCACAACTTGCAAGTAGCTTCATCTTATTGGACTTCTAGCTGCTTACTATTCATATGACACTGGGAAGGTGCCTTGTGAGTCTTTATTTATTATTATTATTAAATATTATTAAACTTTATTTATTTATTTATTTATTTTGTTTTTCGAGACAGGGTTTCTCTGTGTAGCCTTGGCTGTCCTGGACTGGCTTTGTAGATCAGGCTGGCCATGAACTCACAGCGACCCGCCTGCCTGTGCCTTAAACTTTCTTTTTATGCTAGGCTCCTGTCTGCAAGCAAAGCAGAGTTCCATTAATAGTGACAGTGGTTGCTCTCTGCCTGGGGCAGGTATCAAGTCGGGCCAGCCATTGGGTTGCCGTCCCCTCATTCTCTGGCCCGCATTAATGCCTATACTTGTTTTACTCAAGACACCTTTGGGTAGAAGGTTTATGTGTGGGTTGGTGTCCCCATCTCTCTATTAGAAGTCCCATTTTGCTACAGCAAGTGGCAACTTCAGGCTTTTTATCACCCCTGTGGCTTGGAGTCAGCTAGAGTCACCCCCATATTCTCCCAGAAGCCTCCTCTGTTCCACAGATGTCCCCTCCACCTATTTCCATTCTCTCTCTGCATCTTCTCTTCCCTCTCTGCTTTGCTCCCCGCAGACCTGATCGCCACCCCAGTTCTCTCCTTCCTCTACTCCGGATGTCTATTTTATTTCCTGTTCCTTGGACCCTCTTTGGTGTCTTAGGGTCTGTGGATTGTAGCATGTTTATTCCTGTGAGTCATGTAACTTTCATGAGCTTCCCTGGTCTTATATGTTGCATTAGTTTCCTCATTCTGATGAGTCTCCCTCCTCCATCCAGGAATGTATTCCTCACTGCAGAGAAAAGAGCTGCACAATAGTTTCTGCTTAAGTGACGAGACAGATCCTTAGAAACCCTATGAAATCTTAATTCAGGATACAAGCAACAAAAATGTGAATATATTATAAATACATAATATATACACAAAATAATATATATCTGTCTATTAATAAAATACTAAATAAGAAATATGAAAGATCTGTTCATATTCAAAGTTAGGAAAATTTAAACAATAGTTTTGTCTTATTTATTTTAATATATAATTAACTAAACAATAATAGTATTATATTTGCTATGAAAAGTAAAATAATATACAAAATAGGTACAGAAATAAAAAGTAATCCTACAAGTAAATGAATGGAAGTACCCACTATGTGGTTAGGGAAATTAATGTTGGGAGTAAAGAAAAAAACACCACCAAATTACTCCCAAAATGTTGTGGGTAACACACTATGATAAACACTGAAATATTAGATGGAAGCAGGAAATTTGCATTACCTCAAAGTATTGCCTTTGGCTGTATCACATGCAAGGGAGTGACTGGAAACTTGACTGTGGAAGTGCAGAGTTGAAGGCCAAACTTTGCCAAGGCAGGGTAAGCAAGTCCTCAATAGTTCCTGCCTCACAAATATGTCTGTCAGATTTATTGGGCCAGAAGGCTGAAGAAGATGCTCCAACATTATAGAGAGCTTTTGGTCATTATCCAGGTACCAAACTGTCTCTTTCATCTCCTCATTTGGAAATCCACTAACCTGCACCCCTAGCATACTTAGGTAATCAACTTTATTCCTTCTCAAGTCTCTGATGGAGCTGAAGACCAGGTGGCTTAGTTTTACAGTGAAGCTTAGTTGTTTAGGGGTTAAGATGTCTTTAGGTCTAGATGGTGTTTTAAGTTGATAATGACAGTATGTGATGGAGATTGATTTACATTCAGAAACTTATGCACCGAGATAGAAAAGGTGTCTTCTTCAAGAATGCCACATACAAATAGCCAAAACTCTAAGCATGTAACATTTGTATAATTCCTGATTGTGTCATGGTACTTCTTGTTATAGGTAATCTACTATATATATGTGTGTGTGTAATAATATAAATATATATGTAAAAAATGAAAATAAAAAAATGCCCTCAAAAACAAAACAAAAAAAATCACAGTGAGAAGACAGTTGGTGCAGGAAGAAAACAGAGTAAGGCTACAGAGAAAAGACGAGAGTGTTCAGAGTGAAAATAAGAGGCAGTTGACAGTGAAATGGGATAGAAGAATGAGAAGACAGTTTGTTTTAAAAAAAAAGAAAAAGAATAAAAAAGAAAGAAAACCCAAGTTAGTATTGCAAGAAATTCAGCTCATCACATGACCTTGCATCTGTGCAAATGGGTAGCCATCTGTATAAAAAGTCCCTTCTGGAAACAGATGGTCTAAATGCAGTTACCAGAACCTGTTAGAATTCACAAACTGAAACGCAATGTATAAGGCAAACAACAACAACAAAAAAGTATCACTATACTTCAGAACTCTGAATGTCCTCCATATGAGGAAGGTTTAGGAATTGTCACTGACTAAAGGAAGTGATCAGGTTTTTATCACTGGACAATTAGTCTTAGTCCCAGTAAAATACCTACTCTGGGAACAAATCCTTTGTTGGCTTAAGTTTTAGATATATGTAGCAGCTATCATTTAATACCTTTTGATAAAGAGTGCATCAGTATGCTCCAAATTTACACACACATAGTGTATATTACCTGATAAACCTTGCCTTTTAGTTAAAGTTAATTCTAAGAACCTAATCTAGAAATTAAGCTCTACCACATACAAAGTGTTCATGTTTTTATACGTCGGATTCTGGGATAATTTTAGATTCCTGGAAGAATAGAAAACACAGTCCAGCCTCTTGCACGCCCTCCATCCAGCCTTATCTACTGTCTATATCTCATGTAGCCTCAATGCAATTACAAATTAAGAGAAAAACATATTTTCAAGCAGATTGCAGATTTTTCTGATTTCATCCAGTTTTCCCGCAGGTTTCCTATTCGTGCTCAAAGACTTTTTCAGGTTTCATGCTGTGCTTCGTTTTCATGCTGTTTTGATCCCTTTCCTTATTGTCCTCATGTGTTTACTTATGATGTACATCTTTAGAGTCTCCTAAGCCATAGAGGTTGCTCATCGTCCTGAGACCATGTGTGGTTGGACTTGCTCATCACTGAACATGATCCTCGTGGTGTACATCTGTTTCTTTATAAGATATTAGCAGATGTGAGAAAATTAAGTGCTACTCTCCTTTTACTCAGCAGAGGAAAGTATAATAATTTTTCATTGGTATGTGCAAATGGATAATTGATTTTTAAATCTTTTCAGTACTCAACTAATTTTTTATTTCCAGTTGGAAACATTTCCTGTACTTATAGAAAGTATCCAATTTGTGCATTGCTCTTTGATGCCTACTAAGGAGCTCACAGACAGTACCAGGAAGAGGATAGCCCCTCTAAAATCAATCAGAAAATGACAAACTAGTGGCAGCAGCCTGCTTACTAACTCACAAAGCCCTTTCCGGGTCACCTGTAGAAGCCAGGAGTTCGCTCACGCAGCAGACTGGTTCTCTGACTTCCTCCCTGGTGTGGAAGTTCTGATTTCATATTGTACTGCAGTTTGTCTTCTCTCCCAGTGGCTTTCTTTCTACCATGGCTGAGCCTGCAAGAAAGGGAAAGGACCTTGCAATACTGTCCCCACTGCATTGGCTAGGACTTATTTTTGCTTTTTTTCTGACATATTTTGTTTCATGTGTTTGATTTCCCTTGACTTCTTTAGAATTTACTTGAAGGTCAATGGGCCTGTTCTCAAGTATGGGGGATTATTCATTTAAATACTGGATTTCAGAGTTGTAGAAATTGAAATTTTATAAAAGAGAAGCAAGAATGCCAATTCCACAGAGTTAGGTTTTTTGACTTTATGGCTAGGACTGGATATAGCCATGGGATAGTTAAAACCACCCTTAAACCTGAAAGAAGAGAAGCTGGTTTTGGGTCACATGGATTAGGTGTCACACTCTGACTCTGAGAAATAAATGTATTATCATGAAAATAATGAGTAATGTGTCTGAGATACAAAAGAAGATTGTGGGTGTTATACCTTGTGGGTTGAATAAAACAATACATAAAAGTGTAACATTTGTTTCTACAAACATGACAAGATCTGGCCTGGAAATGAGGCATTCAAGGTAGAATTGGTTAGGAAGAGATCGTGCTGCACTTGTATGAGTCTCCCAGGACCACTATGGGGAGTAAACTCCTTATAACCTGGCCTCCACTGATAACCCATGGGGTCAGTTTGGCATGGACTGTCTCTCCCTATTCTGTGTAAGTTTCCTTTATTTTTCCCTATTTTTAATAACTTTCATTACAAATTCATAATCTTTGAATCAGAAGAACTTTTGAATGTTCTCTCTCTCTCTCTCTCTCTCTCTCTCTCTCTCTCTCTCTCTCTCTCTCTCACACACACACACACACACACACACATCTTTAAATTTGGGTATTTGATGTTCCATGCAATGTAAAAAAAATCATGTTGCATTTGTTTTATTATTGAATCAAAAAATCACTGATGCTGTACTTATTTAGCTTCTAAGTAAATTCTATATCCTTTCCTGTTGACATGAACCATTTTTTATTGTGATTAGCCATTAGAAATAACTCAAAAACAATTAAAGAGAAGTGGCAATCAATTCATGCGGTCCGCCAAGCACATTGATGTCATTAAAGAGTCAATACTAAGACTATTCACTAACTGAAAGACGTTTGTCCATCTCAGGAATCTAGCGTCACAGTTTTATAAGTAGACTGGATGTCAGATAGGCACAATCTGTTTCGTTTGCAAATGACACCAAGTTAGCTAAGACTGTGGGGCCAAACAGAACACAAAGTGATGCATCTGAATAAAATGAATTTTAACAATCTTATGAAGATTGTTTTGTTAAATAGGACAATTAAATTGACAAGTGTAGTAGAAATATAAAAAAATACATACACTGGATCCCAAGATGAGTCATTCTAAACTTCAACCAGTCATGGGTAGAGCATCTGCTGGACATGAATTCTGTCTGGACTGTTGACACAAGGTCAACACTTCCACCTAATAAACATTAAGAAGTAGTCTATTATCTTGAGTATATAGGAATGTGCTCAACACAAACCATCAAAACTGTTAAAAATCAAGGAAGGTCAAAAAGTGTCATATTTTACTCCAAGAAGTTAAGAAGTTAAAAAATATATTTCTCCACACAAGGTGAGAACGTTAGTAAATGAAAACCTCAGCAACTTCCATCATATCAGCTTGAGCTTGAAATCTGTGTTCTCAGACTGAGCATTTTATGTGATTTGAACTTAGGGCTGACTAACATACAGTCAACAAAAACAGTAGTATGCTTTCTCAATTCAAATTTAGTAAAGTCTGTGCTCATAACCATTTTAAATTGCATCACCTAAAAGCAAAATGGTGATTGAAACCGGGGAGGACTAAGACAATTCTGTCAAGATGTAGCTCTTGTCTTTTGATGATGGAGCCAAATTACTTCATTAATGAAAAAGTGCACACTTTAATGTCTCTGTTAATTCCAAGGTTATATTTAATATATTCATAAAAAAATTTCAGGGTACCATTTAGTGAGGACCAGTATAAGACTTTATTTGGTAAATGTGGTTTTAGGTATTATAAAGTACATTTAAGTATAATTATTTTCTACAGGTCTTCTGTCTGAAATTATGAGAAAGTAGGAGGAATTTTAAGGCTGAGATTTTTTTATTACCATCACCTGTTATACTTCTTTTTCAATTTCTCTATGTTTTTGTAAATTCATTTAATATTTGTACTTATCAAAGTTGCCTATTTAAATAAAATACTCATATTCAGTCCCTGTATTGTAGTGTGGCTATCCTGTATTATGTGGCTAATATCTGTTTATGAGTGAGTATATTCCATGCATGCCTTTCTGTGTCTGGTTTCCTCACTCAGGATGATATTTTCTAGTTCCATCCATTTGCCTGCAAATTTCAAATTTCCCCTTTTTTTTAAATACCTGAGTAGTATTCTATTGTGTAAATGCAGCACAGTTTCTTTATTCATTCTTTGTTTGAGGGACATTTAGGTTGTTTCTAGATTCTGGCTATTATGAATAAAGCTTCTATGAACATATTTGAGCAAGTGTCCTTGTATGGTGGGACATCTTTTGGGTATATGCCCAGGAGTGGTATAGCTGGGTCTTGAGGTAGAATTATTCCCAATTTTCTCAGAAAATGCCAGATTTATTTCCAAAATGGTTGTTTAAGTTTGCACTCCCACCAGCAATGGAGGAGTGTTCCCCTTCTCCTACATCCTTACCAGCATGTGCAGTCACTTGAGTTTTTACCTCAGCCATTCTGGTAGTCGTAAGATGGAATCTCAGAGCCACGACCATGTATGATGTGTACCTAGACTCTCTGCTCAGATGTAGTATATAGGTAGTATATAGGTAGTATATAGGTAGTATATAGGTAGTATATAGGTAGCACAGTCTCCTCGTAGGTCCCACGATATGGGGAGTAGGGAGTACTTCGGACATGGACTTGCCACCTCCAAGTTGATCACTCCCCCCTGTGAAGGCAGCCATGCCAGGCCACAGAGGAAAAGCATACAGGTAGCACAGATGAGACTTGATAGGCTGAGGTCAGATGTTAGGGGACGAGGGATTCCCTTTCTGAGGACTAGGGGAGGGAGGGAGAGGGGAGAGGGAGGGAGGGTGGGATTAGGAGGCAATGAGGGAGGGAGCTACAGTCAGTATGCAAAGTGAACAATTTTTAAAAGATTCCTCATATTCTCTCTGAAGAGTAACATTACTTCTCAGCCACTCTCAGTTACATGTATATGGATTTATTATACCACTGTCTTGAAGGAACACCCCCTTGGGAGTTTTTGTTAACATGGATCCTTCCTTGGTAAAACCGTTTGAATCTCACCAGATTTTGTTGATCCCTCAGGCCATGGTACTTGTGACTGCGGCAAGTGCACGTGTGATGTGGGATGGTCTGGTGAAGCTTGTCAGTACCCAACCACATGTGACCTGACAAAAAAAACCAGCAACCAGATGTGCAGGAACTCTCAAGATGTCATCTGCTCCAATGCAGGTAAGGACTGCATCTCTGGGCAATTTGTCACTGAAACAACAAAAAATTGGGTTTTATTGAAATTTTACAATCGTGTAGGAATGGTGACATCTGAATGAGACTACTTCTGAGTATGCATTTTAAATTTTAGGTAAATGTATAAAAAAACCATTTCACCTAGCTGAGACTTGCAAGTCTTTTATTCTCCAGCTGACACTGATGTCTCCTTGGAGCAAGATATTCATCAGAAGCTGGAAGATGCTTTGTGTAGACGGAGAGTTATGACGGTTAAAGTAGTGGATTATAGTGTGTGTGACTGGCTTAATTATTCTATATTATATTGCAAGAAGACTTTGAATTTACACCTTAGCAGCAAATGGAGACATTTTCATTTAATGGGAAGTTTCAGATAGTAGGTATGAACCTCATTGAGGATATAGGAATATCAAAGGTTTTGGGGTGTGTGTGTGTGTGTGTGTGTGTGTGTGTGTGTGTGTGTGTGTGTGTGTGTGTTGTTTTTGTTTTCTGCCAAGATATTTGTGTATTTCATTGGAGTTATTTGAAAATATTTCTTAGGAGTTACAAAGAAGCTATTAATATTAATTAGCAAAATCACATAAAATAAAACAGTTGCAGTCTAGAGTGCAGTGGTAGTTAGGTACTGTAATTTTAATTAAATAGCTTCAGCATATTCATACATGAAGTCTCAAAGTCACTTTTTCTCAACCATACTGGACATGAGCATCCAAAGGGAAAGTACTAACATTTCACCCCATGTGCTGCCCTGGATGTTCAGCTTCAAATGTTCTGATATGTAGTGTGAAATTTCTGTTTGATTGATTTGCTTTTTGAGAGAGAGAGACTTATTTTTCACCATTAGTGCATGAATCATTTTCATTCATTTGGTTAGAGAGTTGTTTGATATCAAGTAACTTTCTTGTTCTCACAGCCTTTGCTTGCTTCTACATGAGAGAGAGAGAGAGAGAGAGAGAGAGAGAGAGAGAGAGAGCGAGAGAGAGAGAGAGAGAGAGAGAGAGCAGCTCAAACTACTGAGGAAGCCCTGCAGGTCAGAAAGGCCTTTTCAGTAACCCCACAGCATGCAAATCCATGTAATAGGCTATGGAGAGTAGCTATTTGTCTATTGTGCATGATTTACTTGTTAGTTTGGGTTTTGAAGCCACCTGGTTGGTCAGATCCAGAGGTTCAAGATTTGTCCCACAGGACAAGCCTTTGCCTACTTAGACATGTATCCCATCCCTTAGGCTTGCATTATTGGTGGGTCTCTTCTGTAACCAGAGATGGGACTTTTCCACAGTCTGATTGTGACAAATCGCTTAGTGTAGATTATGCTCAGTCAGGGTTGTATGGAGAGCAGGAAGCTGGGATGGTGGTGATTGTTAGGATCTATTAGACCAGGATTAGCAGGATGAACAGTTAGAACATTGTGTTTAGGGCAATCTCCTCACTTCTTTGCTCACTGTAGTCTTTTCTTTGCTCCCAGTAGAATTTCTAGGACCCTTAATCACCTACCAACATGCACACACACATACAAACACACACACACACACACACACACACAAACACACACAAAAGCACACATACACACAAGGATACACACAAACATACATATACAAATATATATAAAACTCAAATAAACACACACAAACTCACATACACAAACACACACAAATAAAATATTATTGAATCTGAAGACTCATTCTTAGGAAATGTGAATTGGCACATCAATATTACATGAGAGAGAAATTTGTAGAACTTACTTTTTTCCCCCTTGAGAGAAAGTCTTACTCCCTGGGCAATCTGAAACTTACTATAAAGGACTTCTCACGCTTGCTAATGCTGTGGACTCTGTAATATAGTTCCTCATGTTGTGGTGACATCAAACTATACAACTACCTCATTGCTAACTCATAACTGTAATTTTGATACTGTTATGAATCATACTGTAAATATCTGTGTGCAGCCCCTGCCTGGTCACAACCCATCGGTTGACAACCATTATACTACACAGACCAGACTAGTTTCAGCTCCACAGCTGTCAGCCCGCCTCTGCCATGCAAGTTCTTAGAATAAAGCTGTGCTTTGGCTTGCCTCACACAGAATGGTGTTTATAGGAAAAAAAAAGCTTAATTGATAAGGCTTAAGTTACAAGGTATTTGTATCCTATGTCGTAAGATTGACAAATACTTCATATAAATTATCAGCTCTAGTCCCTCTTGTCAATGGTTCAGTGGTGTCCTTCATAACGCCAGCCCTCTCTCACTAGGTCTGACCTAAGGACAGGCTTGTGTTGTCATGTCTCCTGATCTTCCTTATTCTCACTATCTTGTGGTGTGTGTGTTAATGTTATTGCTGCTTATTGAATTTTTTGAGACAAGGTGTCATTGTGTTGCCAAGGCTAGATTAGCTCTCCCTATATTACTGATTACACTAAACCCTAGTGCAATCTTCTTTCCTCTGTCCCTAGTACTGGGATCGCAAGCGTGGGCCACTATGCCCATTGTCCACTTATCTGTTCTCTTTAATGGAATGTTGCTCATGTGGACCTTTCTTATGTCTCTTCACAGCGCCAAAACATTTACTCAGCCCGGTACTATCTACATCTAAAATTCTCTTAAAACTAATCATATATATATGTATATATGTATACATATATATATACAAAATAACTAGACAAAAGCAAAAAGGGATATGGTTCCATTTTCAAGTCCATCTGCTCTCACCCTACCTTAACCATGCCTCAGGTTAGGGGTCTAGTCAAAGCTAATTTCATAAGCTACTTGGCTTCCTTTAATCTCCTTCTAGAGTGATCGTGTGGCTCACTTGAAATATATTGAGCTTTTTAAAATATTTGTTTGACTTCTTTTTTTTGGTTAGCCTTTCTTCCTTTTATTATTAATAAGACTGTAATGTAAAGCATGAAGAAGGGTCCAAAGTCAACACTATACAGAAGGTATACTCAGAAATTTCATCACAATCTTGTCTTTTAGAAATTAATTAATTCATTTATTCACCTTACAACCCAATAGTAGCCCCCTCCCTCCTCTCCTCCCAATCCCACTTTTCCTCTTTCTTCCCTCATGCCCCCATTCCTCAGAAAACGGGAACACCCCATACTCATCTCCCCAGCTCATCAAGTTGAGTCAGGACTGAACACATCCTCTTTCCCTGTGGCCTGGCAAGGCAGCCCTGCCAGGTAGAATTGATCAAAATGAAGGCAACAGAGTCTATGTCAGAGACAGCCTCCCCACCACCCTGCTCCCCTTACTAGAGCACCCACACAAAGCCTGAGCTGCCAATAGGCTACATCTGTGTGGGGGGCCTAGCTCTAGTCCATGCATGGTCCTTAGTTGGTGCTTCAGTCTTCACAAGCTCCTCTGGGCCCTGGTTAGTTGGCTTTGTTAGTTTTATTGTGGAGCTTCTGTCACCTCCATGTTCTTTTCTCCACTTCCCTCCACCCCCGATCCCACTTTCCCACTAGACTCTCTATGCGTCACCCAATTTTGGCTGTAAGTCTCAGCATCTGTTTCAAAGCACTGCTGGGTGGAACCTCTCAGATAACAGCTATGCTGGGCTCCTGCCTGAAAGCTTAGCAGAGTATTTTCAGTAGAGTCAGGGTAGGTCTTGGGTTGCGTCAGACATTGGTTGGTCATTTCCTCAACCTCTGCTCTATCTGCTTTGTCTTTATCCCTGCATATCTTGTAGGCAGCATAAATTTTGGGTCAAAGTTTTTGTGGATGGGTTGGCATTCCCCTCCATCCAGCAAGAGTGTTGTCTAGCTAGAGGGTGTCCTCTTCAGTCTTCATGGTCCTTGATACTAGGAGTCACTGCTAGAGTCCCACTCATATCCTTCTAGATGCCTCCATCACAGCCTTTATTAAAAAAGAATTTATCAGGCAAGTGTGGTGGAACATGCCTCTAATTCCAGCAGTCGGGAGGCAGAGGCAGACAGATACCTCTCTGTGAGCTCGAGGCCAGCCTAGTCTACACAATGAGTCCAAGATAGTCAAGGCTACACAGAGAAACCCTGTCTGGAATAAACTAAACAATCACAATAACAATAAGAAACAAACAAACAAATGAACAAGCATAATAAAACAACAACAAAAACTCTTTTATCTGGTAAGTGTTAGCTTTGTAAGGAACGAACTTTGCTGCTTTGGGTTTTTCCCATATGCCCCTATGCCCCAGCCAGCCACACACTTCTCTCTCAGTATTTAAAAAAAATTGTGTATTGTGGGAGCTGTGGGCACACATGAGTATACAAGTGCTTGTACCTCTGGAGGTATATGGAGCCTAGAGAAATAGATTGGGTGTCTTGCTTTAACAGGGTCTTTCACTGACTGGTAAAGTTACCAATTAAACTATTCTGTCTGGTTACCAAGACCGTAGAATATGCCATTCTCTCTCTTCCTGTGCTGAGGTTATAAACACACAGACGTTTATCTGGCTTTCTAGGTAGGTGTTGGGGATTTGAGCTCAGGCCCCCATGCTTGTAGAGCAAGCACCCTAACCCACCAGAATGTTTCTTTTATCCTTCACATACACGGCAGCAAACTCACTATGTTATTTAGCAATCTGAGTATTTGAGAGTCTTTCCTATTTTTTCAACAGCTTAGTACTGAATTTTTGTGTGCAATGGCATTTAGTCGATTTGTCCCACACCTTAGGCATTTGGAGCATCTATTATTTAGAAGTTATAAAAAAAAAAAAAAAAAAACTCAATCCATGGCATGATTTGTCCTATCTGCATTTTCCTTAACTTTTGGAGATGTTATCATCAGGATCTATATCAAAAGTAAAGTTATACTGCCATATATATTTAATTATTACCTTCTCATTTTATTTTAAGGTCTAAGGATTTTGTTTTTTGTTTTTTGTTTGTTTGTTTGTTTGTTTTTTTGGTTTGCTTTGGCAATCTCATTCTCACCCACATCTCTTCTAAGAATAAACCTTCACCAACATTTTTCAGGAGCAGCCCCTCCAAATTGCATTACTCCCCTGTGCTGGCTAGTTTTATGTCACCTTGACAAACTGGAGTGGAAGGAGCCTCAGCTGAGAAAATGGCTCCATGAGATCCAGCTGTAAGGCATTTTAAAACTAGTGATTGGTAGAGGAGGGCCCAGCCCACTGTGGGCAGTACCATCCCTGGACTGGGGGGCTCGCGTTCTATAAGAAAGCAGGCTGAGCAAGCACTGAGGCACAGCACTCCTCCACACCTCCTGCCTCCAGGCTCCTGCCTTGTTTGAATTCCTATCTTGATCTCCTTCTATGGTGAACAGTGATATGGACGTTTATGCCAAATAAATCCTTTCCTCCCCAACACATGGTCTTTCATAGCAGCAATAGAAACCCTAACTAAAACATTTCCCTTAGAATTTGGTTCCATGGAAGCATCTTTAGTATAAAAGAGGGAGAGGAAGTAACCATTGTGGGGTATGAACTGAAGGCATGTTCAGAAGGAACTAAGAACACAGAACTGCCAGAAGCTTCCGCTATAGTGGAGCCAGAAAGGTAACGATGTGCAAAGCAAGGTGAGGGCACAGCAGCCTAGAACGGTGGGAAGATTAGTGTTCAAGTGTGGTAACTTACCACGGAGAGAACCAGCTATGTTAGGCAGCGAGAAAACTAGAGTTAAAATAATCAAGAGCCATGCTACCCATCCTAGAGTGTGACTGGCAACCAAGCGTGAGAAGAAGGATGACACAGCAGGAACACAGGAGTCTGACACTTCCGCTTTGGCTCCCATCTGCCATGTCTTGGAGGACCAGATGTGATTTCTGATAGATGGTGAGATAGGAAGTCTCTGAGCTGTTGGAAATTTCCCACTTGGTAAGGAATGGAGTTGTGGAACTTGGAGGCTGTGACAGTTCTTTCTGACTGTGCCCATCTTCCTGGCGGAAAAAAAATGGCTTGTGTGTATTCATCTCTCACCAAGTTATTCTCTTCTGCCAAACGATGGCAAGCTCCTGGTATTCCAACAGATAATTTAAGATCCGTAGCCAATGGGTTTTTTCAATCTCTGCCATCTGTATATATCATATCCTTTTATCCAAACTCAAGTCAGACTCTTACCTCTATTGTTATTTTCCACACTTCTCATCTATTCATTTTTTCCTAAATACCGCAAAAGCAAGTCTTTTTGGAATATCAATTCATTTGTTGGAATTCTTTCTATGTATCATCAATAAACTAAAAATTTCCAACTTCCCAATATCTCCCCAACCCTCCACCCCCAATAGAACCAATCTGAGGATTATCACTTTTGTAAAGAATTTTCTTTGAGTCTGTTATAAGTGACTTTCTGTTGTGTAGCTTCTGGCTCCATGTGTGTGCATTGTATGTCTGTAAAATATGAAAATATACATTTGTATCATCTGTATTTTTCTTCTGTTATCTGATTTACTTAATTTCTTATTTTATTATCTCCTGAGAAAGTTCAATGACTAAATATGTGGGTGGTTAAGAGTTGTGAAAGTAAAAGCAAAAGGTGATAATAAGAGAAAAAAAACTAAATGGAACAGTACCACAAATTACAGCATTATGTTTCAAGTAAGATTATAAGTTAAAATAAGTTTCAGAAAAAAATAACACAAGAGAATTGAGCTTAATGTTTTCTAGATTCACAGGAGTACCCTTAAGGTACAAAACGACAAAGTCAGATTTTGCAAAATCACTGTTCATTTATGATTTTTTTTTTTTTGAGAAAAGGCCCTCTTACAGAGAAAAACAAATTTCAGGTGATCTAGGTAACAGAAGAATGAGGAAGGCATAAAAATGAGAATGCTGTCAGAGTCTGTAAATATAAGGCGAGTCTGGAGAAAATAATTAGAATATGACTAATGGAATAATGTTTTAAAGAGAGGAGGAGAGGACAGATTCACAGTTTTCTGAAGACTTCCTATGATCCAGAATCCGTGCCTAAGAAATCTCGCTGTGATCCTGTAATTTGTAAAACAAGGATGTTAGCTAATGCTGGGATGTGACACTATCAGGGATACATACATTCATTTGCATATTTATGAATAAAGCATTTTTATGGGTCAAAATATTAAATGAGTACTGGTGGGGTCAGTCAGAAAGATTAAAAGTGCTTTAGCTATCTTTAGACACAAGTGATCAGAAGATCTCCGTTCATGACTTACTTTGAAGGATACATATAAGATCTCTGTGTTTTGAAGGGTTCACATTGATGCTCATTAAACTATCAGAGGTCAACAGTAATAACTGTGAAGTAAAAGTTACAATGATTGTACCAGAGTCAGCTTCCTCTCTACTCACCATATCCACAGAAATGTGTATTGTACCACCAAAATTTTCCCCACCCACTTGAAAGAAGTAGTGAAAAGCATCATGAATTATAATTTCTATTGTGTGACTTTTTCTCTTTGTCTCCCTTCTCCAGGCATATGCCACTGTGGCAGGTGCAAGTGCGATGGCTCGGATGGAAATGGACTCATTTATGGTAAATTTTGTGAGTGCGACGATAGAGAATGCATAGATGAGGAAACGGAAGAAGTGTGTGGAGGTACGCATGCTACGTACGGGAAGCGAAAGCCCCTGGCTCTTCACCCACTTCACTGAATGCTTTTCTTTATATAAATTTTTCCTCTGATTCAGTTTGAACATGTGTTTGCAAAAAAAAAAATGTTGGGTAAGAAGAGTTAGATGAAGGCTTTAATGGTATTCTGGAACTATATAGTAAACGCAGAACTAGGCTGTTCCCAGAGGAGAGCAACATTACTGATGCACCTCGAAAGCAGCACAACGCTGAAGTAGCCCTGTCACGAGGCCGTCTCTTCTGTTCACCTTAGCTACAATTATTTTGTGTCTTTTTTCTTTATCTCCTAACTGTTTTAATTTTATTATCTTTCTAAATCAAAAGTCTTTAGATAGTTCCAGGCTCTAGAGGGGACACTGGAATATGATCGGATGGTTAGCCTAATTCCGCTTCTTTCTGTGCCTTCTCTCCTTGTAGATAACACTCCCCTGGCCTTTTCTATATGTCTCCATGATTCTGTCAAATTTTCTCTTGCATTAATTTTTGCCTGTTTCTCATTGTCAGAGGCTTGTAACACATGTGGATATTATGACTTATGAAACCTGAAAGAATCGTATCTATTCAATCGGTGGAAACGAGACATAGGTAGCATCACCAACATGCCAAGGCCATCCCTTCTGCATGATAGCCTCCAGACTGGCATCTGTCTGACACTCAGACATGTTTCTGACCCTTAAGCATTTACACTGCATGCCTGCCTTGGAAGTGCCAGTTCCCTGAGGAAAGTTGCTTCCTCACCACCCATCCTATAATTTTCTTTATGCTCATACACTGCCAGAGCCTTGCCCAGATAGTTCCTTTGCACACTGTGTTGGCACAACGAAATGACAGTAGAGAGAAGTGAGTGGGAGTCACTTCAACTATATAAACTCTTTTCTGTTGTTTCTAAAAAGGATTTTAACCTACTTAATCTGCCCTGGCATCTCACAGCAGGATCAGGCGTAGTAAGACTCAAAGGAATCAGAAAACTCCAAAAAGCCATCACAACTATGTGACAAATCTTCAATTCCTTAATACCATTGTGGCTTCCAGATACAGTCTTGTAGCGTTGTCCAAAAGTTTTATACTTTAAACTGGAATGACCTTTGTCACTAGTGTCCTGCATGCACAACCCACCAGGCTGAAACAAATGTGAAAGAAACTCTTCTGAGCCAGTGTCCTAGGCCAGACTCTACTTAGAGCAGTTTTGAAAGAGTTAAGTTCAAAATACTTACAATTAAATTACCCATAGACATTATACATTTACAATATGGATGTTTTATTTACTGTTTATGAGCAGAAAAAAGACTGAAAATGTTTTGGTACCAATAGTTTTTGATATATATCACTGGAGCAAACATTATCTGTATATACAAAAAGAAAAATTAACTTAAAACAATGCATTAGGAAATGTTTACCTTTAATCTTTTTTCCTTGGTATTTCCACTTGATCTGATCTCAGGAATTTCATAGTCTCTGGCCATGTATCCAGTATCCAGTAGCACTCTGGGAGTGACATTGTTAGAATTCTAGAACTTTCCATGTGTCATTCACAATGGAAACAATCTGTAGAGAAAGAATTCTTTAGTGTATCACTGACACTAAACAGAAAAAGATATTTTCCTCTATCAGTATACACACACATTTGAAATTTATGTTTGTTGCCTGGGACATGCATTGCCCTGAAGGTTACATTTTTATTTTAATAATCTTCTGTTGTCCCAATGTGTTATTTATTTATTTTTTTACCTTTCATTCCATTACCTTATCTTTTTAAAACTTAAAATGGATTATTTTCTAATACATTATATCTGGACCAAAGTTTCTCCTTCCTGTACGCCTTCCAGTCCCCCCCCCCATGTCCCTTCTCTCCCAGATCTACTCCCCATGTCTCCTTTCAGAATTAAAGCCTTAATGATTATTTTAAAACAAACCCACGTTAAATATTGGCTTTATAAACATTCTAAGAACTTGCATATAAAGTATAAATATTTATAGGAATTCACTAATAAAGAGACAGCATAATGTTATAGTGGCAAATGTACAAGTAATTAAATTGAAAGTAGCCACACAGTCACTTTTCCACAGTTATCCCAGAATTCTGGCCCTGGAAGAGGGAATTAGAAGAGTAAATACCTTAGTCAGACTCTCACAAATTACAAGCTTTTATGATTAATAAAGTCCAGAATAGGAAATGAATAGGACATTCATCTGTGTTTGGAGGGAACGGCTATAAAGAACAGGGAATTTAGAGAGTGAATTTGGAGGGAAATAATATTTTGGAGAAGGCCAGCTAGACATTCGGGGTGGAAGTGTAGCGGTGACGTTTGTTGTAGATGGCGGGTTGTACAAGTGAACAAGTTAAAGGTTACGACAAGATGGCCACTGTAACTTGTTGTCTCAGCCCAAGATGAGGGGCATCCTTAACTCTCCTTAGGAGTTGGAGTTTGATTATGAGACTAGGGGTGCATTGCATTTTATCAGTTTAATTCAAAACTTTCCACGTGGTGAAACAGCAGTTTGTGGAACACAATGAAATGAGAAGATGAATGTTTCAGCCATTAATAAAGCATGCCTAAGTAAATATGCACTGCTACTTTTTCAGTAGTTGATTTCAAATAAATAATTTTAATTACTGTTTCAAAGAAACATCCACACAGTGAAGCCTGCACACAGTCAGGCGCTGTGTGTACTTCAGATGGTAGTTGGCTTTCATACTCATTCTTGATATGTCTTTACAAAGACGTTCATCTTAATAATTTTCCTTGTAGAACCAGGTAAAGGATACATTGGCTGCCTTTATTTGTACAATTATTTAGATATAAGCTCAACTCTGATGTTTTGGGAGAAAATATTATATAAGTTTATTAATTTCCTCAAGGATCTGGGAATCTTTATACCTTTCAACTGCAAAAATGATTGTGAAGAGGTAGAAAGTAATGCTGCTTTGAAAAGTTGCTTTTTTCCTTCACTGTAAAAAATTCTTTTGGGTAAAGGCCATGGGAAGTGTTACTGTGGAAACTGTTACTGCGAGGCTGGTTGGCATGGAGATAAATGTGAATTCCAGTGTGACATCACCCCCTGGGAAAGCAAGCGAAGATGCACATCTCCAGATGGCAAAGTCTGCAGCAACAGAGGTGTGTCGCTCTCTCAGATTACTACATGGCCTGGTGGTAAACAAAGCTCATTATTGTTAAGACCTCTTCTCAGTATTTCCTTAAGTGTGGGACAGAGATCCTCACTGACACCAACAATCTTCTCTTTACTGAGTAGATAGGGGAAAATAAATTTGTTGCCATTCTCTAAGCTTTGCCGAGCAAATAGTTAGCGCAGGGACTGGAAGGTCTCTGGCATCTGTCCAGAACTGCAACAGCTAAGAGGCAGTTCTGGAGAAGCTATGTTAAATGTCTCTTGGCTCACAGAACCATGGACAGTATGAGTGTCTGATTAGGCAGGGGGCAGCCAGAAAACCCTCCTGTCTCTATCACGGGTAAGAGAAGGCTTAGCTTAAATGCAGAATTGGCATAAATGGGATTAGCTTCTGAATGTAGCACTAAATATATATTTAAAACAATACATAACAGAAGCCTTGTGATTTGTAGAATTATGTTAAAAAGAAATTTTAAATACTTATGCTTATAAAAATACAACATAAAATTATTAACTACTGGTATAAAATCAAATTTTAAAACCCACCTTATCACTGTATTGTGTGTGCCTGTGTTTATATATGTATGGACATATGTATATTGATGAAGGCATACCTGTGATGTCAGGGGAAACCTGTGACCGTCACTTGTCTCACCATGTGGGCCCTGGGCATGTGACTCAGGTGTCAGGTTTGGCCACAGATCCCTTCTGCTCACTGAGCCATCTCATCAGCATAACTTAAGTGACTTTGTTGTTTGTTTTTATTATTACTGTGAGTATCTGATATTTTTCCTTCTCTGTGGAGGTTGATAAAAGAGAACCATGCTTGCTTACCTGGTGATATAAATGAGTGGGTTTTTTTTTTGTTTTGTTTTGTTTTTGCTTTCTTTAAAACTATTAAAAATGAAATCTGGGTAAGCTTTGTTTTCCATTTCTATTAAGGTACAAGTCATTTTAATACACTATGCTCGTAGAGAAATCCCTGACACAGAGTCTTAAATATTGATAAATAAATACATAAGAATTTAAAGAAGAAAGATGACCAAAATCCTGGGCATACCACATCCCCTCTAAAACAAGCAAGGAAAACCCTTTATTTACATAGAATACTTCCTACAGTTCCGATTACATATCACACTAACTCACTTTGTGTTCATAAGCACTTCTCTTCTGCCTCCATCCTTTATATTCTATTGGCTACATAGCCAGCATTTGTAGTACATCCACCCACGTGCTCAAAGACTAGATTCTACCTACCTCAGTACCAGTGACTATCTAATGCTGAAACTAAGTTTAATTCATGATTAATTGTATTACCTTCAACTCTTAGCAATAGTTGTCGGCACAATCAACCCTTGCCATGTTTATCATAAATTATCTGATACTTCTATTTCTCTGCCTTTGCTAGTCTTAGTTTAAGCATATTAAACTTTATATCTTGATGTCTAAGAATTGGTTGTATGTTTGTGGGTGCATTTTTACCCTCTATATGCACACATATGAATAATTACGTCAGCTCTTTTGGGGATTCTTAGGCTGTTTTTGTACCAATCTAAATTTCAAAATTTCATGTAGTTAAGTATATTTCATTTAGTAATTGTGTTTCAGATATTTTGAATAAAGACAAAATTGCTTGTATTCCATGGCTTTGTTTTATACATTTAACTTTTAGTCAAATTGCTACTTACTTTTATTTAAAGAAGCAATGAAGAGGTCTCTTTTCTAGTTCCCAAATAATTTGCATGTTACCTAACCTAAAAACTGACCACTGACACCTATGTTAAGAAAATATCACTGACAACAAAACACTTCCCAGCACAAACTCTCCTACTGAGGAGGTCACACCTCTCAGCTCTGTCTCTAATCCACCCTCATGAAACTTAACAAAGTTACTTAGTCTTCCTTCATAGGCATCCAGGGACTCTACCACCCAGAGCACCACGTTCAGTTTCCTTAGATTCCACCTCTAAAGTTGGCTAAGACATTTCCCCTCCTGGCATATCTATATTGTCTTTTCCCAATGCTCCATTCACACTGGACTTTTCAAACTCTTAAGCCATTTACTTTTTACCTAACAAAATGTTGTTGATAACAATTTTTTAGTTACCTATTTTTCACTTATTTTGGTCAGATCATTTCTAAGTTTCTTGCAGACAAAGAAGATACATTGCTTTAATATTAGCCTTGAGAAAATTTAACACAATGCAAACAGCATATCCAACAATCTCACATAACTATAGATATGTTTTACTTATTAAGAAATCTTTGCCATCAACTTCAGATGGTGTTTCCCCTTAGAGTATTTTTATCTTAAATAGTCATATTTTTAAAATATAAGAGAATCAGCATTTTAAATAATAAATATGCAAGATGCTTTCTTTATACTTTTTGTCTTGTCTGGATCCCCATAAAATTCATTTTTTTTCACCATCTAGGAACGTGTGTATGTGGTGAATGTTCTTGCCATGATGTTGATCCTACTGGGGACTGGGGAGACATTCACGGGGACACGTGTGAGTGTGATGAAAGGGACTGCAGAGCTGTTTATGATCGATACTCTGATGATTTCTGCTCAGGTAAGGTAGCTCCTGATTCTTATTCTTTTAAATATATTTTATTAACTTATTCATTTTACATCTCAATTGTTATCCCATCCCTTGTATCCTCCCACTCCTCCCTCCCTCCCATTTTCCCCTTACTCCTCTCCCTATGACTGTGACTGAGGGGACCTGATTCTTATTTTTACATAAAAGACTTACTTCCTTATTGCGCAGAGTCATTCTAATTCCCGCATGCACTGAAACAAACTGAACTTGTATCCCCAGGTTTTCTATATTTTGTCGTGCTCCTCTCAAGATGAAATCCACACTCTTAATGTTAGCCTGATCCCTTGCTGAGGAGATCCATTATCTCTAAATACCAGTTCAACTCAACTCTGAGGCCACAGAGCTAGCGGATGTGCTGGCTGTCAGCAAGAGACTGCAAGAGAAACATGCCAAAAGTTAGGACAATACAGCTCCTGGGGAATGGTTTATAAACTGATAGAATTGTCACAGAATTACTCTATTGTACAATCTAGAATTGAATATTTGTTAATGAACTCAAGAATTTTATGCTTTAAATATTTATAGTACAGATTCTATATGCCATCTTATGGGTTGTGTCTGGGTTACTGAGTCCATCATTGAAGGAAGCAAACATTGTCTGGGACTTTAAAAAGCTCACAATATACATACCAAGAGGAAAAATATATGGGGACTAGAGAGACGATTTAGTGGGTAACAGAACTTAGCACATAGACACAAGGCCCTAGGTATTGGTCCCAGAACCCACAGAAGAAGCTGGACATGCTAGATGCATGCCTGGAATTCCAGTGGAAGGCACACGTGGGATAGTGGGCTTGCCACTCACTAGTCTGGCTCCAGGTTGAGAAACTCCATTTCAAAGAACAAGTCAGAGGCGTTTCAAGATGGCAGGGACTAGTGCATACCATATCTGAGTAGCAGAAGATCAGAGACTGTGGACCAAGTGAGTGACCTGGTTGTCGACTCCAAAATGCCAGCTTCTGTGTTTGGGAAAGCACATTTCCAACCCCCCACCCTCAACAGATATCTCCCAGGTCTAAACATCATGCACAGTCCAGGGCTCAAAGCACCCAGTGCCTTTCTTCTACTTGACCATGACTCCCAAGTCACAGCTCCAACATCTGGACCTCATACTCCTTCCACCTCCCAGAGGACAACTCCTGTATACCAGGGACAGGATTCGAGCCTCTGGTCCACTGACCCCCTGCAGAAACCAGCTGGATAATAGGAGCATACAGGGCTCAGGTTCAAAGATGGTGGTATTCACCCAAGACTGAGTACCAGTGTATGCTGGGGGAGGAAGCCACTGCACTACAGAATCTGAAATGCTAGCATCCATTCATGTTCCCCAGAGAGAGGAGAGGATCCTGGCTTCCAGACATGCATGTTACCACCTCAGATTTCCCGACTTCCTGCGTCATTCTGAAGAGGACTCTGGACTACTGAGAAGTGCAGACCCAGCCTACAGTTCACAGCTCTACTAGCTGTCTTGTTGAGAACCACAGGACCTCAGAGTCACACATGTTTGTTAGAAACACACACACTAAGTCCATTCCTATAGGTCCAGCTGGGACATAACCAGCAGACCTGTAGGCCACAGAAGGAGATTCATCCCCCATCACACAACATAGGGCTCCTTGCACATGAAACCAAGCAGGTTCCAGAGAACAACTAGCCAACTAGCCAAGGACAACCAGATGGCTCAAGGCCAGCATAAGAACACAATCTAAAAAAAAAATGGCAAAAAGCTCTAGATATTCTAACACATGGGAAACACAGGAAAATGACCTTAAAACTATGCTAATGAAGCTAGTAGAGGCATTTAAGAGGAAACAAATAAATCTCTCAAAGAAATATAGGAAAACACAATCAAACAGATGAATGAAATGAATAAAATGGTTTAAGACCTGAAAATGGAAATAGAATCAATAAAGAATACATAAATTGAGGAAATCCTGGAGATGGAAAACTTAGGAAGAAAACAAGAACCACAGAGGTAAGCATCACCAACAGAATACAAGAGGAGGAGAGAATCTCAGGCATAGAAGATACAATTGAAGAAATTGAAATATCTGTCAAAAATATTAAACTGAAAAATTCCTGACACAAAACTTCCAAGAAATTAAGGACACATGAAAGATGAAAACCAAGAATAATAGGAATAGAGAAAAGAGAAGATTCCCAACTCCAAGGAACAGAAATTATTTTTTAAAAATCATAGAAGAAATTTTCCCCAACCTAAAGAGATGCCTTTAAACATTCATGAGGCTTACAGAACACCAAGTAGATTAGACCAGAAAAGAAATTCCTCCTGCCACTTAGTAATCAAACACTAAATCTACAGAACAAAGAAAAATATTAAAAATGGCAAGGGAAAAGAGCCAAATCACATACAATGTAGACTTATCTGAATCACACCTCACTTCTCAACAGAGACTATTAAAGCCAGAAAGGCCTAAGAAGATGTCATGTAAACCCTAAGAGATCACAGAAGCCAGCCGAGACTATAATACCCAGCAAATCTTTCAATCACTGTAGAGAAAGAAAACAAAAATGTTCCATGAGAAAACCAAACTTAGCCCATATCTACTCACAAACTCAGCCCTAGGGAGGATACTAAAATGAAAACTCCAACCCAACAAAGTCAGAAACACTCAAGAAAACAGGATATAAATAACTTCACAACAGTACAAACCAAAGGAAGACAAGCACACAAACACTACCACCACCAACATTCCAATAAAAGGAGCTAACAATCATTGATCATTAATATCTATCAACGTCATGGACTCAAACTTGCAATAAAAACAAAGGCTAACAGATTCAATGTGTAAACAGAGCCCAGCATTCTGCTGCATACAAGAAACACACCTCAGCAGCATAGATAGTATCTCAGAGTAAAGGACTGGAAAAGGTTTTCCAAGTGAATGGATCCAAGAAGCAAGATGAACAGCCACCTTAATATCTAACAAAATAGACTTTCAGCCCAAATTAGCCCAGTGATATAGGGAAGGACACTTCATTTTCATTAAAGGAAAAATCCACCAAAACGATATCTTAATCTTGATCATCTATGCCCCAAACACAAGGGTACCCAAATTTGTCAAAGAGACATTATTAGAACTTAAATCACACATTAAGGCTTAAATTCACATATTAATAGTGGAAGACTTAAACACCTCACTCTCACCAAGGGACAGATCATCAAGACAGAAACTAGATAGAGAAATAGTGAAAATAACAGGTGTCAAGAATCAAATAGACCTAATAGGTGTCTATATAACTTTTCACCTAAATGAAAAAAATTTTTTTCTTCTCAGCACCTCATGGAATCTCTTCCAATATCACAAAGTAGTCTTCAACCAATACAATAAAATTGTCAATAGAACATATAGGCAACCTCCAGATTGGGAAAAGATCTTCACCACCCCTTTACAGAATGCTCAACATCCTTAGTCATCTGGGAAATGTAAATCAAAATTATTCTGATGTTTCATCTTACACTTGTTAGAATGGCTAAGTTGAAAAACTCAAATGACAGCACATACTATGGAGGATGTGGAGTAAGGCAGACACTCCTCCATTGCTGGTGGAGGTACAAACTTGTACAGCCACTTTGGAAATCAGTCTAGTGCTTTCTTAGAAAATTGGGAATAGCTCTACCTCAAGATCCAGTGAGACTACTCTGAGCATATACCCTGGAGGTGCTCCACCATACAACAAGGGCATTTGCTCAGCTATGTTCATAGCAGCCTTATTTGTAATAGCCAGAATCTGGAAACAACCTAAATGTCCCTCAACCAAAGAATGGATAAAGAAACTGTAGTACAATTACACAATGGAATACTACTCAGCTACTGGAAACAAAGAAATCGTGAAATTTGCAGGCAGATAGATGGAATTAGAAATGATCATCTTGAGTGAGGTAACCCAGACCCAGAAAGAGATACATGTTTGTACTCACTTTTAGTGTCTAGTACAGGCTACACACACTACAATGCACAGACCCGAAGAAGATAAGTAGCAAGGCAGACCCAAGGGCAGATGCGTAAATATCACTCAGAAGGGCAAATAGACTAGACAGTGGTAGTGGTTAAAGAGAGGGAACAAGTTAGGAGAGGGAATGTAGAGATCAGGCCTGAGGAGAGCATGGGTAGGAGGATAAAAGGCATTCAGGGAAAAGAGGAAGCGTGGTCAGGGGCACCTCCGTGACGAGCTGGAGACCTAAGACAGAATAGGCTTCCGGGAGGATACAAGGTGACTCCATCTGACACTCCTAGTAGCGGGGGCCGTGGAGACTAAAGACGATACCCTTTAGCTCGACAGGACTCCTAGTGGATGGAAGGGAACACCAACCGACACACAAAAACTTTGACCCCCAAAATACCCTGCCTATGAGATGTGCAGGGATAACGACATAACAAATGGAACAGAGACTGAGGAAATGTCCAACCAGTGCCTGGCCCAAACCAAGACCGACCCCTTGGAAGAGAGCCAACTCCTGACGTTATCAAAGATGCTCTGCTATGCTTGCAGACAGGAGCCTAGCAGAGTTGTCTTCTGAGAGGCTCCACCCAGCAGCAGTGTGAAACTGATACTGAGACTCACAGACAAACATTGGGTGAAATATAAGGCGTCTTATGGGAAAGTCAGGGTGAGGGGGAGCTAAGGGCCTGGAGATGACAGGATCTCCACAAGAAGAACATCAGAGCCAACTAACCAGGCCCAAGAGGGGCTTGTGGTGACTGAAGCACCAACCAAGGACCATGCACGGACTGAAGCTAGGCCCCCTACACAGAAGTTAACAGAACATGTGGGTTCTCTAGTAATGGGAGCAGGGGTGTGGGTGGTGCTTTTAACATGGACTCTGTTGTCTGCATTTTGATCACTTCTCTCCCCTCCTCCGCCATGATAGGCCACAGGGGAAGAGGATCCGCTTGATCCTGATGCAACTTGATGAGCTGGGGTGGATGGGTGTGTGGACCTCCCCTTTTCTAAAGCATTGGGAGGAGGAATGGGGGAAGACGAAGGGAGTGTGAGACTTGGAGAAGAGGAGGGAGGGGGCTATGTCTATGATGTAAAGTTTAATAATAATAATAATAATAATAATAATAATAACAACAACAACAACAACAACAGCAACAACAACAACAACAACAACAACAACAAAGAACAAGACAGAAAGCTATAGAAAAGTATACCTGGTGCCCTCTTCTGACCACCATCCATACAAGCACAGGAATGTACATCTATATACTATGTGCCTATTCCTCCAGTGGGAAGTCACAGATTCTAAGTTGTTTTGTTAATGATACAAAATACAGATGTGTGTGTGTGTGTATTTTTTTAGTATGATTGTTTAAATAGTACATGTAGGTAGACAGGAAGCTCCTTTTGCTTCTGAAAAATTTGCTAGCAAAAGGACATGAAAGAACTGTCCTACATAATCATGATTGTATGCTTCAAAGGCTTAGGGAAACCTGCTTCCAGAACTTTCACCTTCGTGACTCACTCTTCTAAAAACCCTTCAAACCCTAGAACACATTTTACCCATAGTATTGTAGAGAATCCGAGTGTTCTCCTGTCTTATCAGTGTCACTACACTGGTTATTTTGAAAAAGCTAACAATTATTGAATCCTTCTTATATGCTAAGCATACAAAGAGGCTGTGGGGACAAGAGCTTGTTTAGTGTGCTGATTAGGGAGATGTGGCCGTTCACATAGTTGAGAGTACATGGCAGAATGCTCTTGGATCAACGTGTGGAATTCGGTCTTAAGTGTAGGCCTTCAGGTAATGAAATATAAAGAGGGCATGCCAGGCAGGAGCAGAGAGGAATATGATACTTGTTTGGAACAAAAGAGAAACAACCAGAATGTAGGCGGAAGGACGTAGATTACTAGGGGAATTCTGACTTGCTGGAGAACCCTAACGTTCTGCAGGCAACGGGGAGCGTGTGATGTATGTAGGCAGAGGACTGATATCATCATTGCATTTCTAGCCTGACTGAGTAGATGCTAGTGCCATTTGCAATGGTTGGGTATAGAAGGAAGTTTTAAAAAATATATTTTATTAATTTATTCATATTACATCTCAATGGTTATCCCATCCCTTGTATCCTCCCACTCCTCCCTCCCTCCCATTTTCCCCTTACTCCCCTCCCCTATGACTGTGACTGAGGGGGACCTCCTCCCCCTGTATATGCTCATAGGGTATCAAATCTCTTCTTGGTAACCTGCTATCCTTCCTCTGAGTGCCACCAGGCCTCCCCATCCAGGGGACATGGTCAAATATGGGACACCAGAGTTCGTGTGAAAGTCAGACCCCACTCTCCACTCAACTGTGGAGAATGTCCTGTCCATTGGCTAGATGTGGGTAGGAGTTCAAAGTTTTAATGTTTTCTAGAGGCAAATAGGAATTGAAATAATTTAAAATAAGAAAACAAAGTAAATGATTAAACAAGATAATGTATACATATTATATATATATATATATATATATATATATATTCAAGTTTTTTTCATGACTTCACTCTTCCTTGTTAGATCCATATCTGATCTTGATTCTGATATGTGTATGGACTTTGTCATTCATGATTACTGCACTGTAATGGTAATTCATAGCCTTTTATAAACTCGATTCCTGTGCCATGTTGCTCAGGCTTAAAGCTACTATTGTAAGCTAAGCACTAGAAATTCATGTTTTCTTCACTTACTCTCTTCACTCCCTTGTGCTTTATTTTCTTTCTCTTCCCATTCCCTACTCTTACCAAACCTGTAGGTTCCAGAGAGAGGTGGTTGGGTGGTTATGGTTATCTGGCTGGTAGGATTGGAAGGGGGAGAGAGAAAGATTCCTCTTTCATATGTGGCCTCATGATGTGGGGATGCTGCGATTCCTGTTTGTTTGGTTGAAGTGGTTTGAATATGACCAGTGCGGCTCCCACACTGATGAAAGGGAAGGAGAAGGAGAAGCTCACATGAGAAGGAGAAGCTCACATGAGAAGGAGAAGCTCACTTGAGAAGGAGAAGTTCACATCTCACATGAGTAGAGGTCATTAGCGGTCAGAACCTTGCAGGGCTCTGCAGTTACGGATTCTTCCATTTGATTTTTTGCAATGAGAGGGAAACATTATCTACATTTTTAAAGAAAAAGAAATAAATATTAATAAACTCATGGGAATTAATTAACTTGACAGATTTCACTGTGCCACTGTCACCTAAAAATACATGTAGCCAAAGCACTATTGTGATTTAGTCTGTAGGAAAAAACAATGCAGTTGTTCAATCTTACTTGTTTTAGTGAGGAAGAACTGTTCTGTGGATACCCAAATTCTTATAAATCTTAGTTTCTGACCTCCATGGCAATCCCAGGCATCCATTTCTGGAGGACTCATGAATTCTAACAATACTGTGGAGTTCTACATACTATTCTGAGGGCTTTAGACTTTGAGATTTCCTAATCACCTCTTTCCCCCATAATGTAGAAAGGGTGGCATACATTTGAATATTGAGTATGTCAATACTTCTGTGTGATGACAAAGAAAGAACCCAAGATCAATATTCTCCAGTGATTTTTTGCAAGGCAATAATGTAATAAGGATTGAATGAAATGTGGCTTACATTTGCTCTCACTCTTGTCCTCCTGAGAATAGTGGTCTTATTTAAGTCTAAAGGAATTACAGGAGTGCATTAACAAGTATGTGCTTTTAACTGACGTTCTCATCCATCCACTCCAGCTCTGACCATGTGTCCAATCAATAGTACATTCAAGTATAAAAATCTTATACTTAGGAATTCACAGGTACAGGCATACAATGTATCAAAATCTAAATTAGCTCCATTCAGCTCTTTATTTCTAGATTGTTATCAACATAGTATGAAATTGTGTATACCCTTTAAAAAACAACATACACCCCCTACCCATGCACACATATGTGCACGTGCCTGCATGCACACATGCACATGCACACACACACACATACTGACAGATGCACATATTCAGAACAAAATACTGTAAGACAATATTTAGATATGACTGAACTGACAAGGGTACAACTGAAAATCCAAAGTAGTACTTTTCATTCTATTTCCTCGTTTTGAAACGGCTTTTTAACTTTTATTTAGTGCGTGCTCTCTCTCCCTCCCTCCCTCTCTCTGTCTCTGTCTCTGTCTCTCTCTCTGTGTGTGTGCATGTGCGTGTGTGTGTTCGTGCGTGCGTGTGTGCGTGTGCGTGCGTGCGTGTGTGTGTGTGTGTGTGTGTGTGTGCAAGTGTCCTTTGAGGCCAGCACTGCATTCTTTGGGGCTGTAGTTACAGGTAGTCATGATGTGCCTAACATGGGTGTTAGGAATTGAAATCTGGTTTTCTAGAAAAGCAGCAATTGCTCTAAATGATGGAGTCTTCTCTCCAAACCCAAGATTCTGAATGACTACCTGCCGTTCTATTTCCCAAACCCCAGAGACAGAACTGTGTAGTCCAGGACGACCTTAACCTTTGTCCTTCTTGCTCAATACACTAGGTAGGCTAAACTAGTTTGAAAAAATGGAGTAATATGATAAAATTATATTATGTGGGGAAATTTTAATTGATTACTGAAGCATTAAGAAAAACATGGAAGGAACTTACTAAATAGTCATTCTACCTTGACTTGAATGGAAAAAATCAATATAGAAATAGATTTAAAAAAATAGCAAGTTATAGAAATAGTTAGCTAAGTGTCATTTATTCCTCGACATTTTTCAAGTCCATGGTCTTTGTGTCAGTTTTAAGTAGCCACTTGTAACCGTCAGATTTACATCCATGTATATTTTTGAGCATTTAAAGGAACAAATGTTTTCTCCAGGAGAAAAAAATAGTGTTTGAAATGTATTTAACTAAATTTATCCTAGATTGAATTTTTTATAGTTTAGCCTTTGTAACTCAAGGGAGCACAATCTACAAATGCAACATATGTGTAGCTGTGTGTGTGTGTTTGTGCATGTGTATGCACATGTGCATACATGTATATATGTGCCAGTATATATATTTATATATATGTATATATGTGTATATATACATACGTATGTATATATTTATATATACATATATATGCATGTGTGTGCGTTCATGCATGTGTGTTCATACACATATGTGCAGGTATGTATGTCCTTGCACACACGTCTGCAGGAAATCTGAGAACACTTTTCTCATTCGAATACTTTCTGATACTGAGACTGGGATAAACAACAACAGCCTACATCTTTCATGTCAATTTTGTTGATCTGCCTACGCAGTTCAAAGAATACTTGTTGAAGGAAATGAGACTAACTCCTACGGGTTTAAAATATAAACAGATTTTACAAACCAGATTGGAAGCATCGCATTTATATCAGTGTGGTGAGGGCCCTTTTTAGTTCTCTTCACTTGAAAGATTAAATTCTGATGAGGCTTAGAAAAGAACAGTGGCATATTTAAGCCAGGTGAAAAACACCTATTTTTATGTATCTTAAACCTTTCTCCCACATTTCTTTAAAAAAAAAAACAACCTAATAATATATTTCAGTGTGTTAGACTGACTAACTGGTTCTCATGTGAAATATGTGAAATAGATCTTTTACTAAATTCATTTTAGTTTTTAAGCAAAATTAAGTCCCTTTATCTTCTTTATTTTATTTATGCTGTGTTCCCTTTCTTTTTAGCTGGGCTTTTTGATCAGAATTGAGGAACTAGTGACTCCAGCAGAGAAACTACAGTGCTATTTCCTAGTTTCCTTTCTCCTCTTTAGGACTCAGTGCCTGCTTCAGAAATCCTATCAGTCCCTTGCACTTCCAAGTGCTTTTCTGACTCAGCTACTTCCTGACAATCTGGTGTCAATACTTTACACTTCTGAACGAGTTTCTGACTACATGGATTAAAATATTTTGTAGGAAATGCACAGTTTTATTTAGAATGGGATTGCTAACATTTTGAAATTCATTTTGACAGTATAGATCAGGCTTCTTGAAATCAAGGTGTGAAAAGAGTGTTCACTGCTGAGAAAGTAAAAATCATGCTTAAAATGTCTAACAGTTAATCTTGAATAAATGCTTAAATTAGTCAGTGGTACTTTTTATCCATTTATTTTTGAGACATAGTCTTACTTCCCAGGCAGGTATGGCTTGGAACTCATTTTGTAGCTCACTTAGTCATTAAGCTAGAAGCAATCATCTTTCCTCAGCCTTCGGAGAGCTGGACTTACAGACTGACGTCTTCACACCCAGTCTAACTTAGCCAATGTTAATTCTACGTTTCATCATTTTGGACTGCGACATAGAGAGACTTTCTTATGACTCTTGTATTTCCGTCTTGTGTGCTCCTCACTGGTATATTTGATTTAGGAAATACTGCTTCCTCTGCGTTAAAAAAATGCCATGTGTGATTTCATTATTTACACCAGCTTCTGTGTACTCACCAGCTATGGAAAATTCCATACATTTTGTATGACTTAAGCAGCACCGTCTTGTTTGAGTGTCTTCCAGGCGAAATGTTTTGGGGTGATACTGAGTGCTTTTGGAAACACATACACATTCCCAGATGATCCTGGAGACAGACACTGTTCTCCCACCTTAGTGCTTCCTGTTCAGGGCAGATCCCTGAGCAGTCACACCCATGGCCAGGCCTCTTAAGCCATACTGACGAGTAAACTATTGATTGTACAGACTTTTGAATAGCTAAAAGCAATGGTTGGGTACAAGGCTGAAACAGAAATCAAGAGCAAATCAAGGGTCATCACATAGTTGACAAAAATGAGGACCTTGTGTCCCCTGTTCCCAGCTTTGCTGAGAGTTAGCATGGCTGGAGGTGAAATAAAAATGCACAGGGTCATCCTCAAGAACTTCATAATGCCATATTACAAGTGCACAGGAAGCCTTGGTGCACACAGATCACAAGCTGTACCGTCCTCTGCTCTGTGAAGGACACAGAAGTAACAACAGCATAGAAACTACTATAGTACAAACGAGGAGAAGGTTTAAAGGATTTTAAAAAACCCTGAATAAAATGACCCAGTTAGAAACAGAAAGTGAACATAAGGACTTAAATGTAAAATTCCCAACATGATTTTTTTGAGGTAAAGAGCATATACAATTTATTAGACATCATTAAGGGGCCAGCAATATGACTCTGAGGAAAATAGCACTTGCCACTAAGCCTGACAAAATTAGTTTAATTCCTGGGACCCAGGTAAGGAAGGAAAAAACAGACTCCTTGCAAGTTAGCCTCTGACCTCCATTTGTGAAATGTGGTATACATATCTGCACACCCTCTAAATAATTATAATTTAAAATTGAAATAATAGCATTAATCCCTCCATATTTCATCACTTTTGTTAGTGATTGGATCAGATTCTAACTCTAAAAAATCTCTTCTTAATAACTTATGACTATCTTTTATGCTCCCTCTCCTCCCCAGACAGGGTCTTTCTCAAGCTCTGGTTGGTCTGTAACTCTCTATGAACCCAGCTGGGCTCGAACTCAGATGTTGGCTTACCTGTATGTACCTCTGCACCCCAGTGCTAGGATTAAAGAAGTGTGTTAACATTCCTGGATCTTCTTTGTTAATGTTGCCATGCAAATGAACTTCAAATAGGAAATAATCATTATAGAATTTAAACTTATGTTCTGACTTCAGTTTGACAGTGTTTTTTCTCTGCAGACCTTGATTTCTCTTTGTGCCTGTCTCAACAGCTTTTGCTCTCTGTCTGTCTGTCTGTCTGTCTGTCTGTCTGTCTGTCTGTCTCCCTATCTTTTTCTCTCACTTTGTCTCTGTGTCTCTGTCTCTGTCTGTCTCTCTGTTTCCGTTTCTGTCTCTGTCTCTGTCTCTCTCTGGAATGGAATCTTCCAGTGTTGGGAGTGTGTCTCCCTGCCTATAAATTCCTGTGGATCACAGCAGCAGGGTGCATCCTCTTAGGTAAAACAGAAATTTCATGACATTTTCACCTGAAGGATGTTTTACCCAGGCATTTACAGTTTCAAAACCTCAAGAATAAGAGTCTTCCTCTCCTATTTTATTGTTAAGAATGTAAACAAACCTGCTACATATACTCAGGGTATAACAGTTCCTGAACTGAATTTCTTGCCTGTCCCCAAGTATTTTATTTTATTTTATTAGATTTTTAAAATTAATTTATTCTTGTTACATCTCAATGGTTATCCCATCCCTTGTATCTTCCCATTCTTCCCTCCCTCCTATTTTCCCCTTACTCCCCTACCCTATGACTGTGCCTCAGGGGGACTTCCTTCCCCTGTATATGCTCATAGGGTATCAAGTCTCTTCTTGGTAGCCTGCTATCCTTCTTCTGAGTGTTTTAAAGTCACTTGCTCATATAAAACAGTGGAGGGAATTGTACTTTAACTGTTAAAGCTTTTTGCTTCAAAATTGGCTATTTATGCATTCATTTCCAATGTTGATTTACTTGAAGTTTGTCCCTATTTCTAGGAGGGCTGAGAAGAACTGTTGTGTTCTAGTTTCATTCTGTTACTGTGACAAAGGCCATGATAAAGCAACTTAAGGGTGAGAAGGATTTGTTCGGCTTACACTTTCAGGTCACACAGGTCCACCACTGAAGAGGATAGTGATAGTAACTCAAGCAGGAACTTGAAGTAGAAATCATAGAGGAAGGCTTCTTGCCAGCTCTCTCAGACCCACACTTAGCTGTTTTCCTTCTGTAGCTCAGGATCGCTTGCCCAGGGAATGGTGAGGTCCAGAGTGGGGCAAGTCCTCCTACATCAATTAAAAATCAAGACTGCCCCCCTTGGCACAGGACAACTTCCTGAACAGAACACCAATAGCTCAGGCTCTAACATCAACAATATAAGTGGGGCCTCATGAAACTGAAAAGCTCCTGTTAGGCAAAGGACACTGTCAACAGAACAAAATGACAGCCTACAGACTGGAAAAGATCTTCATCAACCCTATATCTGACAAACGGCTAATATCCAAAATATAAAAAGAACTCAGGAAACTAAACACCACCAAACCAAATTATCCAGCTAAGAAATGGGGTACAGAGCTAAACAGAGAATTATCAATAAAGGAACATAGAATGTCTGTGAAACACTAAGAAATGCTTAGTGTCCTTAGTCATTAGGGAAATACAAGTCAAAACGACTCTGAGATTCCATCTTCTGCCTGCCAGAATGGCTAAGATAAAAAACCTCAGGTGACAGCACATGCTGGCAAGGATGTGGAGAAAAGGGAACACTGCTCCATTGCTGGTGGGAGGGCCAACTTGTGCAACCGCTTTGGAAATCAATATGGTGCTTTCTCAGAAAGTTAGGAATAAGTGCTACTCTAAGACCCAGCCATAACACCCCTGGGCATATACCCAAAAGATGATTCACCATACAACAAGGACATATGCCCAAGCATGTTCATGGCAGTTTTCTTTGTAATAACCCAAATCTGAAAAGAACCTAGATATTTCTCAACCGAAGAAATGAATAAAGAAACTGTGGTACATTTACCCAATGGAATACTACTCAGCTGTTAAAAAAACAAGGAAATCTTGAAATTTGCAGGCCAATAGGTGGAAACAGAAATGATCATCCTAAGTGAGGCAACCCAGCTCCAGAAGACATGCATGATATATACCCACTTATAAGTAGATATTACCCCAACATAGAGCACTCCACCCATCAGGGGATTGGGACAGATTCTGGAACTCGCTGCTGGACTCCAGGTGGAGCGCTGAGAGTTGTATGGAAGAATAGGGGTGGGATGGGTGGAAAGACCTAGAGAGTTCAGGAGCTCCACAAGGAGACCACCAAGGCGGGTGGGTCTGGACCCAGGCAGGGCTGCACAAACTGTTGCACCAACCATGTCCAGTGCATGCAGTGTTGGTAATACACAGGCACCTGTGTGAGGTGAGAGATACGCAATCAAGATAGCTTGATTGCAGAGATCCTTTCACAATGTGTATGTGAAGAACAGCATCACTCCTGTGCACTTTTAATATATACATTTCCATAGATTAAAAAATTAAATTATAATATAGTTATATCATTATTCCCTTCCCTTTGATCCTTCCAGCCACTCCTATGTTATATGTACTTTATAGCTTAGTAAAGCTTGGGGGTCAGGAAATCAACTTCTCTCTTATTCTACAACTTATTGCTTTGTTGTCTGTTTGTGGCTCCTTATTTCCTTTAACCAGTACAAGTCACTTGAGTGATTCATTAGAAAGAAAAACAGCCTTCAAAAATGATTTTTTAATTTCCTTCACATGAATTAATTGCCAAATACATCAAATACTCCACTTTTTCCCAGCAGACCAATACAATCATTTTTTCTAGAATTTGGTAGTTATATTAAAACCTCATTAAACTATTTATTTTATTCACACATTTGCTTTCCTTTGTCCCTTTTGATCCATTAGTGTACATTGTTTGTTTAAATTTTCAAAAAAGAGGTTTCTCTGCCTTAATGGTTAATGCTGTGTAAATTAAGATCCTGTCACACTCGTGACAGTCACTTTTAGAATAAAGCTATAAACTATGTATGACTACATAATTGTCACGTGATCTCCCCCTCCTTACCACGAAGGTCATGGGCAGTGCAACTGTGGAAGATGTGACTGCAGAGCTGGCTGGTACGGGAGGAAGTGTGAGCACCCAAGTTCCTGTCCATTGTCCACTGAGGAGAGCGCCAGGAAGTGCCAGGGTGGCTCAGACCTGCCCTGCTCTGGAAGGGGTGAGTGGAGACACTTGTCCTTGCTTTCTGATAGTGTGAGTCAAAAGGACACCACCACGCACACCTGATTTAGAAGGTGGATGAGGCCGCTTAGAGAAGAAGTGCTTCTCTGTTTGGGGAAAGTATCTGGACAAAAAAATATGTCTCTCTTCATGTGGTTTTATACACACACACACAAACACACACACACACAAACACACACACACACACACACACACACACACACACACACCATTTTCTCTATTTCAGCATGTTCAATTTGGATAGCTTCATTCATTTCAATACATTAAAAAACAACAAAAGCACAGTTCACATGTTTGCTTAAAGCTTTCTGAACTTGAGCATCTAATTGCCCACTGACATTTATGGAATCCAATACCATTATTTGTTGAGTATTGCTCACTTGGAAAAGCACTGGATAAGCATGCATGAATGAGCTGCAGCTCGGGAAGACATTTAGCCTCTGGTGTGTTTCTGCTTTCAGGTCAGGAAAAAATGCAGGATGAGAAAAAACTCATCTGGAAGAACATTTTTTTGACCCATGAAAATATAAAACATGAATTTATTTCTCAGTTGAGAATAGCAAATTCAATCTGATACGTGATTTTAGAGGAACTGGTTGTGGAAGGTACTAGAAATGTTCAGAACAGAACCAGTAAAGAGACTTGAATTTTAGGTGAAAAAATGTGATTTTCTGTTATGTTATTCTTTTTAATGTGCTTCATTTATTAAGCTTTAATTCGTATGGTATGAAGTTTAACCTTTGAGTGTATAAAGCCCTGGCTTTTTAAATGTATCACAGAATGATGCAGCTATGAACACTAATTCTATGTATTTTATGAGTGGGCTAGTAGAGCATGAGTTAATGTCAGAGATACTTCTGAATATACTGTCTTCCACCAATAACCCAGACTCTGCTTCACCCAATTTAAAATATTCTAAGGTGCCACTGTCTAAGCCTGTCAGACTCCTGGACTTTCAAGGGTTGAAATAGTACTATCATGCAGGCAATTGACACCCACATTTACAGTCTGCAGCCAGGTACTGACATGACCTCACCATCTTCTCTCATGAAAGTTTCAACATTGTGTTCTGTGATAGCAGTGACTGTGGGGGAGGGGTTACCCCATGTGGTGTTCCTGTCACTTATACTGAAAGGCTATATTTTCCCCTTTGTTGTAGTAATAGAGATACGTTTAATGCAAAAACCTTGAGAGAAATGAAAAATTAAGTTCATATGAAAATAGATTTTCTTTCGGACGACCCTTTTCCAGGTCTTTTCACTTTAGAAAAGTTAAGATTTTTGCTATTGCCATAAAGTCCCAAGCAAGGGACAGGGGTGTGTATGTGTGTTGAGAACCTAAAGAATTGTTTAAGTCAAGAGATGCACATTATGCAAGGTCATCAAAATATAAAATAAGTTTTATCACTGGTAGAAGTAAATAGAATAAGAATAAACAAAAACCTGGAAATTTTATTAATATATTCATATTTAAGCTTAAAATGACAAATTATGCAATGGGAAAATAAGAAAACTTCCTAAATTACTTTTCACACCTCAAAATTCAGATTAAATATCATGCATTGCTGATGTTGTTTTTTATTGTCTAGACCCTAATACGCAGAACAAGTACAAGAAGGTTATTGTTAAATTATGTTAACATTTAATATGATCAGGTTTGGTTTGCAGTACTTACTGGTTTTCCATCTTTTGAAAGATCACTGCTGTAGCTGCCGTTTTAGAAGAATGGAATATAGTTAAGCTTTATTGCATCAACAGGATGTTGAATATGTATATATAACTTGACTAAACCATAAATTTGCTAAAGCGTCTAGAAGCACCGTATAAATAAATAATGCACGTCACAGTTTCCTTAAGAGAAATGGAGGTATTGGCAGGTGAATTTTCCCCATGTGAGTTTGAGAATGAAAATCAGGATGTGACAGCCCATTCAGCATGTAAATTGGTGGTCAGCTCACTCTACCTTTCTATGGTGCTACCTCTGTGATTGGGATCTCACATGAAAGCTTTTTAGGGCTAGTTTTGCAGTTTTGAATGAATACCCACCTCAGCTGTGATTGTATGAGTGAAGAAAACAATTACAAGCACCATCAGTTCTCAAGCCTGAGAGCCTCATCAGCCCATCAACTGGGGTAGAATCCTCCTGGTAGAATGTTCCACAATGACCAGTATGTTCTACTGAAAATTAAATTATATTACTTGCTTTTAATAGTGATGAGTAAGTGGAGTCATTCTGTCTTGAGGACTGAATGTATCACAGGGCCTTTAAATTCTCTATGCAGTTTGGTTTCTTGTTTTCTATTCTCTACTGCCTCTCGATACAATTTAACTCAGCTAGATGATATATTTGTAAATGAGTTCATCAAGGCTTCTGCTTCTCAGGTGACAGGTCACCTGTGAATTTCTTACACCTGTGTCTTTATAAGAAGTAAGAGCAGTATAAGATAGTCCACACATTAGCTCTTAACTTCTATAATTAGAAATGCATTTTTATCATTATTGAGGTCCTCTTGTGTATGATTCTGATTTTATTCAAAAACTAAGAGCAAAATTAACGCCATCCGTTCCAAGTAGAAGCTTTTAGAGGCATGGGATATTTTTGACATTTCCTCCCTTCCTGCATATGTGCTAGAGATGGATGCTGGTTCCTTGCCTTGAGTCTCAGAGTGGGGGTATTTAGCAATAAGCTCTGCCGATGTTCCCCTGGTGTGCAATGTGGGTGAAAATGAGTTATTGAAGTAACTGATGTGAGAGGCATGTTTGTTATTGTATCTAAACTCCTACCCAATACACTTCAGTTAAACTTTACGATGTACAACTAGGGCAAAATAAGTAAATAATCCAATCAACATTTCACATACACCTAAAATACATAGATGTTCAAATACTTAAGGTTTATAGCTCTATGTGTGTTATCAGTAGCAACATCTAAATCAAAATACATATAATTATGTGAACTTGACTGAACAGAGAAAGGTCTAAAAAGAAGTGTTAAATGTAATTTCCCTAAATTACAATAGGAAGAATATAGCTTGAGAATCCAGCTTGACAATAAGTGAAGTGAAACTTGATGTGCTTACTTATAGTAAAACTTATAATTTATTTCATAAAGAATATAGTTTTCTTGTTTATATATTAAGTTCCAGGCTTGTGGGTGCCATGTAACCTCTTAATGCAAGGATGTAGTTTAAAATAGCTAACCCATGCTAATTTGCTAAACATTACATACTAAGTATGTTTTTTTGCTATAGTTATAATCTTGAAAATTATTGTCTGGTTACATAGTAGTATAATATCTGGTTGCACAGTAATTATGATTTTTGGTTGTAGCAAAATAATCTTTTTTTATTAAATATTTTTGCATATACATTTATATTATTACACAATATACAATAAACTACCTACAGCAAGAAGAACCATGAAACAATCAGGAATTATATTAATGTTACATTCTTAGTGTTTTGGCTATTTGTATTTGGCAAAATAATCTTTTATTAGAAACGTTGTGTTCGCTCTTTTATGAGAATTGCATAGAATCTTTAGATTGATAAAAAGGCCATTTTTACTATGTTAATCCTACTGATAAATGAGCGTGGGAGATCCTTCCATTTTCTGATATGTTCTTCAATGTCTTTCTTTAGAGACTTGAATTTCTTGTCCTACAGGTCCTTTGCCGGCTTGGCTAGAATTACACCAAACATCTTATTTTACTTGTGGCTACTTGTGAAAGGTGATGTTTCCCTAATTTCTTTCCCAGCCCAGTTGTCATTTGTATACAGGAGGGCTACTAAGTTTTTCAGTTAATTTTGTACCCAGCCACTTTACTTAAGGTGTTTATCAGCTATAGGAGTTCTCTGGTAGAATTGTTGCAGACACACACACACACACACACACACACACACACACACACACACTATTGAACCATTTGCAAATAGAGATACTTTTGACTTTGCTTTCCAATTTGTATCCCCTTGATCTTCTTTACTTTTTTTTACTGCTCTAGCTAGAACTTTATGTAGTATGTTGAATAGATATGGAGAGTGGGCAGCCTTGTCTTGCTCCTAATTTGAAGTGTAACATGGACAAGACATGAATGCAGGCTGAGTTGACTGCTAAGCTTTGCCATGACAGAGTAATGAAGTACTTGACATTTCCTGCTTCACAGTTATGTCTGCCAGATATACTGGACCAGAGGGCTGAAGATGATGCTCCAACGTTATAGAAAGGGAACGGGTGACCGGGCAGACAGTAAACTGTCTTTGTCATCTCTTAGTTTTGGAAGCTGCTTGCCTGCACTTCCTACATAGGTAATTTTATTCCTTCTCAAGTCTCTAATGGAGTTGAAGACCAGATAGTTATAGTTCCACAGTTAGGCTTAAGTTGTTTAGGATTTAAATTTTTTTTAAGGTCTAGGAAGATTTTTTTATTTTGATAAGTACAAAATATGATAAAGAATGATTTAGGTACAAAACTTTAGACTTACCTACATAGGATAGGCAATATTTTCTTCAATGATGCCAAATACAAGTGAGATCAACATTTTGAATGCAAGTTTTATATATGGCTTTCCTGATTGTTTCATAACTGTTCTTATTATATGTAGTTTATTGCTAATAGAGAGAGAGGGGGATAGACAGAAGAGATGGTGGCTGTTTATTCTATCTGGTGCTATAAATTACACTCTTGGAGCAGAATGTGTGGATAAAGAATGAAAATAGGTTAAGTCCTTTGAGTAAAAAAGTGGCCAAACAATTTATATTCTCTAGAAAAATTGCACTAATAAGCCCTCCTATTGGAAGCATAAGAAAGGCTCTTCTTGCCCACCAATTGTTTTAATTTAGATAGCTCTTTCTTATACATTTTACTCTTTGTGTTATAAGCAACAGACTTCTGCTATTTATCAAATTCCTTGTGTTGTCTTCTATAACCATAAAAATAAATTATCTATCTGTAGGCATCATTATTCACAATGTGTTTTCAGTGTCTGCTGCCTTTGATCATCACCAGCGCGTTGTTCCTGCATCTCAGCCTCCTGTGTTTTATGCCTGGATTCCTTGCCCTTTGGTTCTCTTTCACCAGAATTGCTAAAATTTTGCCTATGTCTTAGTTCTTTAAACATCCACGAACACCTACCTCTATGTGAAATGGCACAAAATGTAAGGGATATAGTACGTTGAAACTAGTTATTTTATTTCATATTTTATCATCTAGAAAATGGAAATGGTATTCTCAATTTTATCAATTAGTATGTTTTAATTAACAAATTAATCAAGCTTTTTTTTCAGTCTCCCTATGAAAGGAACACACTTTCAAAGAACAATAGAACGCTATATTCTAACCATCTGTTTTTCAAATGAAATAATAAATTCTCTTTTTACTAGCAAACCATAGCTTCATATTTTCTTGCTTCACTTATCGAAGTAGCATCCAGGAAAATTCCTTTGTTTAAAAAGACTTGTGTAATTTGGATGTTATGTGGTCTAGAGACCATCAAAACATTTCTGTTGAAAGACCTGTTGAAAGACCTGAAATACCTCTAAAGTTGTGCTGCCTATTTGAAACAGAAAGTTACATCATGAGAAACCCTCCAAACATTTTCAGTTAAGCACCATACCACACGTGTTTACTCTGCTGCTGTGCCAAGAGTGATGCTGTGCATTTATGGCAGTAGAAAGTTCACTGAGCGACCAGGTGACAAGGGTTCGGGTGTGTTCCTACCAGGGATTTAGAGAGCAAATGGGCTTCAGCTTACTCTATTTGGGTGCCCCAAAAGATTCATGTGCAGGTAAGTGCTCAGGGACACTGGAATTGCAGACAGTAATCTGGGCCATTTCAAATCTAGTCTCAATGAACTGTGGTCAAGTACGAAGAAGAAACAATTCTGATAAACTTCTTAACTCTGCTTTACCTGGGTAAATGATCCTCTACTTAATATTCTCAGTGTTCATCAGTGGATAAGAAATGAAATGGAAGTGGTGATTGTGGTCAGAAAGCAAAATAGGTACAAATACCATAACAAACAGTATTGACAGTAAATCAATTTTGAACCACCTGTGCAATGCTGAGCACACTGAACCTGTTATACTATTTTGGGTTTTATGTGCTCTGTGACCAGACAGTGATCCATTCTCTGATATCCAGACAGAGAGGGGCCTAGTTAATATTTCTTTCTCTCTTTATTGTTTCTTTGTTTATTATTCCTTTCATTATAGGCAAGCTTTAAGCTGTGCATGTGTCCTCTATTTTATGAAAGTTTGGGAATATATTTGTTATGTACTGTGACATAATTTAAAGGTGCACCGGAAAAGAAAGAGAGCTATAGAAGATATATTCAGCCTTCTCCCTATGTTTTCAAAAATATTTGAATTCCTCTTTTGGGATGCTGTATAATATTAAAAAGATGGACACAGGTGTAGGTACCCAGAACTGGTTTTCCAGTTGAACCGTCTGATGAATCCATTATTAGATCTCTCAATCATATAATAAAGCATCATTTATTAAAATGAAGGCATAAGATATGTACCTGAAAGTAAGGTGCTAAAAATATTAGAAAACATTCACATTAAATTCAAGGTGAAGTGTTTGTTAAGGGAATACTTTCCCAGATAATAATTATTTATATTCTTCACCCTTTCTTTTTTAATCTTGCCTTTACCCTTACTATTCTACCACTAAACAACATATAGTAAAAGAAGATATTAGGAAGCCTATTTTCATGGTTTTAAATTTAGTGTAAAACACTGTATCAGGACAGAAGGAACTTAAGGGTGGAAAAGGTGATTCTAAGCGCTCCAGCATCATACAGAGATGTCATAGGGGAGCCAAGCAGTTCACTGCATGTTGGTCCAGGAAGCAGGAAAGTGAAAAACCAGACCTAAGCTATTTTTCCTCTTTTATTAAGAACTCAGCCACAGAATGGGTGATATTTGATACATGTCTTCCCCATAGTAATTAATAGGTGTTTCCTTGGAAACAACCTCACAAACAGATTGATCAGTGTATCTCACCAGTGTCCTAGACTACTCTAAGAGTCACTTAGACCATGAAGATTAACCATCACAAATGCTTTTAATAAACATATCAAACATAATATCTTTAATTACCTGAGGTTTTCTTAATCCATAGGTCCTAAAATTGAACCTCTACCAAGTAAGACATAGTGAACAAAATTCTTTTCTGTAAGTGTTCCTGGCACTAGTCTTGTTTAAATGTTTTATCTATGGGAGCAGAATACTTTGCACCAAAGATAGAAATTGACTCACATAAATAAATATTTTATTACATCTCAAATCATTTTTATGTAGTAAATTGGAAACCTGTGAAATACTCTTAAGAAAAAAATTTTAGGGAAGAGTGTAGCAGATATCATAAAAACTTATTTGAGATGGAAATAGAAAATTGGACAGTAATTCAATTCCAATTTTTTTAATCAAGCTTAAAATGAAATGTGTGACAACCACTCTGTTACTGTATTTACATATTTATTTGCAGAAAAATGCTACAGTCATAATAGGAACTGTACTGTGGCTCTCTGGACATTGTTTTCTGTATTTTATTTATTATATATGGTGAAGTTAGTTGTTTTCAATCAGTTAACTCTCATATGATCCTCAGTCATGGTCTTGAGGACATTCCAGCCTCGGTGTATGTTCTCAGATGATCCTCAGTCATGGTCTTGAGGACAATCCAGCCTCAGCATATGTTCTTTTTATTAGAAAGTCAGTGAGGCAGAGTTCCACCTTTTTTTCTAAGCTTTTGGTCATCTATCTGGTCAGGACCCTATGATTCCCTTCCTTGGATATACACAATGTCATTAAAAATTAATAGCCCAGTCATTGGGTTGGGTTTGCAAAATGAATTTAGAAATTCAATAGATCATTCATTATTCTATAACATAGGTAACAGATGAATCATATGTTTACCTTTGTTGCTTGCCAAATTGAATCAATCTAGCATTTGGTTGCTTACCTGACTTCTTGTGTGTGTGTGTGTGTGTGTGTGTGTGTGTGTGTGTGTGTGTGTGTGTGTGATAAGCCAGGGGTGAGACAGTGAGGTCTATTGGGTTTATATTCTGCTTTGTAAGGAAAGGTTTATTGAAAGCAGTTATTGTCTTGTTTACATATGGCTACTACCTCTTTGCTATAGTATTAAGCTTCAGTAGTTGGCACAGAAAACATAGATAATAAATCCTGGAATAATTCTTATTTGGACTTCCTAGGATAAGTTCACCATGCCCCATGTTAATCTTTTGTGATAAACAACAAATGGTAAATGATAAACACAAAGTGTTGAAAGAAATTATGGTATTTTTAATATTTTATTTAGCAATCATACATGCATACCATGCTCTGTCATATCACCACTATCATTTTTCCTCCAGACATCATGTCCTGGCCCTCTATCTTTTAAATACTCCAGCCTGCTTGATCTGCGACCATCTGCTGGGGCATGGCTAGCCTCTCACAGGCTACATTCCTGAAGAAAACTGACATTTCCTCCTTAAGAAGCCACCAATGGCAATAGTTCATGGTGCAAAGAGATCTTACTGCAGTGTGTTGCCCTCTGACCTCTGTACACAAGTATTTTCCCCAACTCAAACACACAAAATAGTGAAATACATGTGAAACCAACCAACCAAAACCTGAAATCCAACTACCATCTGACATCAGATAAAAGGGAGACTATGACCTTTTTGTTCTGACAGATTGGAGGTAAAGAAAGCAAAGCTTACTTTACAGAGTGCCCGCCGCTCCCTTCCCCCTTTCTGCCCTCTTTTGTGTGTGTGTGTGTGTGTGTGTGTGTGTGTGTGTGTGTGTGTGTGTGTGTGTTCACTCCCTCTGGCTGGCTATGTATGTTCAGGCTTGCTGGTCACTTTGAAAGAATCAGAAGTAAAAAGCATGGAGTCTATGAAAACAGATATACCATCTAGATGTCTGTTAATTCTCTTAGGGTCTTGCTAGAAAGAAAAGTGCACATTGTGATTTTGTTTCAATGTTGTCATGGAAACACCAAGATTCCCATCTTTTACATTGTTACCAAAATACCAAGGGTCACTCAGGTTAATAATGTCCAGATCCGTCCACAAACAACACAAGTTCTTAGCTCCTCTTTCTCCTTCCTACATCTCAAATCATATCTGCCTCCCTGCTGATATAATGTGTAAAAAAAGAGCACATGAAAATTACTTTCTTGAAATCCATCCATGTAAACACTGTATTAATATGACAACAAGCCTGGTGGTACAAGTATGTTAATCCCAGATACTTTGCAGCTAAGGCAGGACAATCACAAGCTCAAGACCTATCTAAACTACAGAGCAAGGTGAAGGCCTTCCTGAGCATTGGTAAGAGCCTATTTTTAAAATCTAAGGAAATCAAAAATATCTTTAAATGGAACTGGGATTGTGGTTCAGTGAATAAAACTTGCTTAAAACATACAAGAATGAACTGTAGATTCAATTAATACTTGTGCATATACCCCAAAAAGAGAGGGGGGGGGAAACAACTCTTTTACTGGAAGTCAGACTAGTATTTTGAGAGTCATATCTACATTTGGAGGTAGCTGCAACGTTTGTATGACAGTGGGGCACGGTATGACATTGAGTTGCCTGTATTTTAATCTGGATCTTCCATGAGAGAAGTGCAAGACTCTCAGGCCATAAACTAAAGTAGTTTATGTTGGCCCATATGTTTGCTTTCCTTCTCTCTCACTGCAGTGTGTGAGCTTGGCTCTGTATTTGATCATGGACCCCTAGACTGTGTGTCTGTGCCCAGCTGGACTTGCATAGCTAGCTAGAAGGAACAAGGGCACAACAACCCCGTTCTCCACTGCTCTGCCCAGGGATCATGTGTCTCAGGCACATGTGCTTCTAGTCTCTGGGTCTTACCAAGTATTTGTTTTGAGTTGAGAGTAATGCATTCTTTTGTGTGACACCATTTCATCTGAAAAAAAAAAACAATTAAGATAGAAGAAACTTTGCTTTCCCATAAATATTTGTTTCTTGTATTGTGCCTTCTAAAGGAGGAAGGATTCTTTGGCTTCCTGATTAAGATTTTGAATATTTTAGCCTCTTTACAATCCAGAATACTCATGCTATGTGGGTTCTGGTAAATAATACCAAGTGGTCTGGCATACTGTAGCTGCCAGACATGTAAGGTTTGGATAGTCCCAGAGATGAAATAGCAAGAATGCCAAGGTACTATGCAGTCTTTAACAAGCACATCAACAGCTTTGTCAGGTTTTCCACCCAAACGTCTGTATTGTGTGATAGTATCTGAAAGACTTGGCAAAATAAAAGTGTAGTCTGCACTGGTACCCTGGAAAGTTTTTTGGGCTGCTGCCTCTGGATATACTGCAGGAAGGCTGTGTGAGGTTAATGTGAGTGAGAATTTCCATTGTGATGATGAGACAGAATCTCAGAACCTATACTCTTGAGTGTAGTTTATTGTAATTATAGAGGAGACAGCCACAAACTCAAGTGACCTAATTCGTGCTCCCATCCAGACACTTTCTTCCAGATAATTTTATTACATAAGTAGAGAAGCCCAGAGGGATTGCAGACTTCAGGTCATAGTTACTAGCAAATGAGATTTTGGAGGCACTGTTGATCTGCATGGGGTGTGACACAGTGCATGCTGACATTGCCCTATTGTGCTCACTAAAGTTAGTGACTCCAGCTTCTCACTGGAAATCTCTGAACACTGTCTGTAGGACTCCTTTTCCAGTATGGGTAAACCAATCAAACAACCAAACAAACAACCAATGAACCAACCAACCGAACAAACAAACAAACAACTGGATCGTACTGCTAATATTGCATGCTTCCTCTATAAGCACTGTATGGCCTACCCAGACAGCTTGCAATCCTAATTTTACTTCAGAAGTGGCAGGAAGGCGGGAGAAGGATGTTGGCACTACAGTGCCCCCAGGAGCACTTCCTCCACCACCTGCTGTGACCCTAGACAGGTTTGGTTTTTTTCATTTTTGACATTTGGGGACCTCAGTTGTGTTTTCTTTCAAAGTAGCATTTTATTACCTGGTTTTCCTTTCCTGTAAGATGTTGTTATAACTACAATTAAAATAAAATTTCTTTGCAAACTTCAAAACAATGCTCCAATTGTAAGAAATTACAAGAACTCATGGATTATGCATGATTTCAAAGACATAGAATTTAGAAGAAAGATCAATACCCTTTCATTCACTCATCCATCTTTCTAGCTTTCACATGTTTAGCAGCGTCCTACTATGTGCTGACGTAGTGAGTGTAGAAAAATATGTATGGCAATTAATGTCATAGACCTTCTGCTGTACGTCGTGCAGGGAAATTCAAACAAAGGGCAAGTAACTGAAGGAAACCAGGTCACATGATAGCGCACATAGTATAATTAGGGAGCGGCCTTAGAAAGGGCTTGGAGGGAACCTTTCTGTAAGTCCTATCTGAAGAACACCAATGGAGAACCAAGGGGAGCAGGCCAGAGAATAAAACAAAACATGTTTTGCAAAAATTTTAAAGTTATGATGGGAACTTCCTGGAAGATTTCTAAGTGATGTAGGCTTTGAAAAGAATTCGTAAAGGCTCCGAGGACTCAGTCTTTGAAGATGTGCTCTTGAGATGCCACGGCCAGGTCTGGACTTGCTAGGTCTGTTGTCCTTCCTTGTCATTGAGGACTTTTACAGTTCCCTGGGCGACTGTACCACACACCTCTGTTAAGATTCATGGCTACGCAGAGTTGTGTAGTGGGCACAAGCTGGTTGCACAGGAATGGTGCTGAAGTGGTTGCCCTACTTTCAGTGGGGCGAGTGGGAGTTAAGGGATTGCTTAAACGTTGCACATGACAACATCTTGTGGGGCTTTTTAATGCTTAATTGAACATGTAAAAAAAATGAGTCAAGAAAATGGGAAAGAAAAAGGGAGGGAGGAGAAGTGGGGACAGAGATAGACAGACAGATGGACACACACACACACACACACACACACACACACACATACACACACACACACACACACACACACACACACACACAGAGAGAGAGAGAGAGAGATAGACAGACAGATGGACACACACACACACACACACACACACACACACATACACACACACACACACACACACACACACACAGAGAGAGAGAGAGAGAGAGAGATAGACAGACAGATGGACACACACACACACACACACACACACACACACACACACACACACAGAGAGAGAGAGAGAGAGAGAGAGAGATAGACAGACAGATGGACACACACACACACACACACACACACACACACAGAGAGAGAGAGAGAGAGAGAGAGAGAGAGAGAGAGAGAGAGAGAGAGAGAGAGAGAGAGAGAGGAGAGACAGACAGAAAGACAGAGAGACAGAGAGACAGAGACAGAGACAGAGTGATAGATGGAGAATCTTGAACAATGACAGGCACATCTTAATCCTGACAATGAACATACAAGGTAATAGTATTTTGCTTGATACAGAAGATAATTGGCCTGATTGATTTACTTATTTTTGCCAGAAAAATACTTTGGGTGTTTCCCCAGAGGTAATTTTAGAACAGAAGCATGTGGTCTCTGAAATAACCATGGTAATAATTATTAGCAGTGTTCTCTTTGCTCCTGTACACACTCGCATGCTGATGTCTGTTTCTGCGTTGTTTCTCCTCTCTCCGTTTTCTCAGGCTGTGAATGGGGACATTATTTATCTTTGCTAATAAAACTGAGTGTTTGTGGGTAATTCCAAGTAAAGTCTACACTCTCTGTTATTTAATCAAAGATGTGACTGACAAGCTGACTGCAACAATCCACTGTGGGATGTTCCCTGCCCACACTCTGCATTGGATTAGCTTCTTGCCTAAGGGTGTATCACCTCCATAGCTTTGTGTGTGTGTGTGTGTGTGTGTGTGTGTGTGTGTGTGTGTGTGTGTGTGTGTGTGTGGTTTCTGTAGTCACCATGAGACACTACTGAGAAGTGATCCCTATGCTCATGGAAGAAGTTAACCTGCTTAGAGTAGTGGTATCAGTGCACATTGTTCAAAGGCTACACGCAGCCAGGGCGAGCTAGCGACTATCCTGGAGGAGCACTGCTTGTCCTCAGATGCCTTCCCAGAAGCCTTCTATCTCCGAGATACCCTCTTAGCTGCAATTGAGTGCTTCCAGTCTATCCAAGCTAATCTCTACATGAGATTCCTAGGGATGCCGAAATGGGTAGAAACAAATTTATTAGTAGTAACAGAAATTTGTTGTCTCACAATTCTGGAGATGGTGAATCTGAAATTAAGAGACCTCAATCCTTCCATGGAGTGAAATGAAAATTCCTTTTCTTTCTTTCTTTCTTTCTTTCTTTCTTTCTTTCTTTTTTTCTTTCTTCTTTTCTTCTTAAGCTTTAGTTGGTTCCTGGTATTATTTAATGAATGGCTGAACTACTTCAACTTAGATCTTTGTTGTTGTTACTGGGTTGCTTTTCATGCCCATCTTGGTACAAGTCTCCTTCCCAAGCCCTTTCTCCTCTTACTATAAAGACACTATCATATGGTTAATAGACCATACTAAACCCAGGCTTGTTCATCTTCAAGTCCTTAACTAATTACACCTTCAAAGGCAATTCCAAAAGAAGATGGCATTCTAAAGTATTGATGGGGTATATATCTTATGGGAGATATAGTCAACAACCCAAAAGACCCTGTGAGGGGAAATCAACACTATATCTGTCCCAGGTATTTGTTCATAAAAGGAGTATGAATTTATAATTGATTGTGTGATAGTTTTTCTACTGAGTGACATGCCTGGCTGTGGTCTGAGTAATTGTTTCTGTCCCATCTCGTATGTCCAAACCCAGCTGCCAAGGTGATGGTCCCAGGAGATGGATATTTCTGAAGTGATTACGTCACAATAGTGACACCTTGTAAATGACATTAGTGCTCTTATAAAAAAGGTTCCAGTAAGCCAGCTGAAAATACTGGCACATGAAGAACATACCAACAAAATATGGTTTATTAACTAGGAAATATGTGTTCCTCTGTGAGAGTTTGACTATGCACTATCTTTTGTTGTTGTTGTTGTTGTTGTTGTTGTTGTTGTTAATTCACCCAGTTTTTCCTTTAGTTACTTTTTAAATATAATGATGATAGAATATACTTAGTGGCAAGGGCTGCTAATGGGTGAACATGTGTTTTGGTTTACATTTCTGGAGAATACAGCACATTACAGTAGGGAAGGCGTGGTCACAGGAACATGAGGTGAGGGTACTACATTCTATAGTCAATCTAGAAGACAGGGAACAAGAAGTGGGCTGAGGTATAGAAGCTCAAAGCTCAACCCCACTGACAAGCTTTGTCTAGCCAGGCTCCAAATTTTAAATGTTTTTACAACCTTCTCAACAGCACCACCTACTATGGACCATCTGTTCCAACACGTGAATCCATGAAAGACATTTCACATTCAATTCCCAACACAGCTCAAATGACGTATATCCTCAGTAAAGTTGAATTGGGTACAGTACGGAACATGCACTCATCGTCATCAGCAGTGGAATATAGTCTCAGGGGTATGAGAGTCCCAGGTTACACAGCTGAGCAGGGGAGCATCCACTGCCTGGAAGATTGGAAGGGTAGGTGAGGGAGGCCTGGGCAGGTCATATGTTTATTCTTGGAGGAAGTAGAAAGATAATATTTTATATTTCATCATGAGGTATGAGAAGATAAAGGAAACTTCATGTAATTGGCAAAGGCATGTACTGGAATAGAACCCAATGTAGACCAAGCTGAGGTGGGAGTGGAATCTTGCATTTTGAAACAGACCTTCAGGGTTATTATCAAACATATGGACATGCAGGCTAAAAGTACATGTTTCATGAAATTGCCCTTTCATTGTTTTTAATTGCTCAAACCTTTATATCAGATTTGAGCCTTCATGGATGTATTTCTGTCTGCTAATCTGTGACTTGATTTCTTGACCACAATAAGGATTTTTTAATGTCCTATATTAAAGATACTTAACTTGAATGCATTCAACATTAGAGAATGTGCATCAGGAATGAAAGCCTCTTAAACATGGAACAAAAATAACATTCCTGCTTTCCAGTATTTGTATGAAAAAAGAGTCATAAAACGAAGTGTGTGAGGTGAAGAAGCCAAGAGATGCAAAAGCAATCTTCCTTTTTGGGGGGCAGGGGGGCTGCTATTTTTATATGCTGCCACAGTCTGTATAGGATGTTTTTTAGCTGGCAAAGACTATGCCCCTACACAAAACAGTTCCTTTTCCAGCAGACAAACATTATGCACCCTGTCGTGAGGCAGTTTCCAGTGGACAAACATCATATGCCCTCACACGAAGGAGTTTCACATCTCACAAAACCAAAACATGTTTACATCCACTACACCATGTTTTCTTTTTACTGCTTCTAAAAGGACCCTACAATGTTAGTCAAAGGTAACTGATTTTCAGAGCACAGCATGAACATTGATAAGTATCACATCAAATCATGAGGGAACAAATTTTAAAATAGTTAAGTTATAATTATTCATCCTATAGATTATGGACTAAATTAGTAAGTTGTCCAAATAACAAGCAATTTTAGAAATATCTTGTAAAATCTAGCTTTGTATATACATTTTGATCCTGTCTTTGAAAAGTCTCTGCACAAGTTTTGATGTTAGATTGAAAATATTGAATAAGTCCCAGGCCCTTTGATTATAGTCCTGAAAAATTTTCCGAGGGCTTTTATTTTATTCAGATAATTGGAAATAGCATAAAAGTTCAGGCAGAAGAAAAAAGGCTCTGGCCTTTTCTTGGAGAAGAAAGCTCACTAGTTCACTATTCTCCATGGCTTCAGCTATCCATGTTACCTGTAAAAAGAATTGTGTTTCTCAGTACTAAAATTTAAGTCCTAGATACTCATATAAATATAACCTTATTTTTAAAGACACTGAGAAAATAAGGGCAATAAGGCACTGAGGTTTAATTTGTATGCTAAAATATTTTATTAAAAATACACATTTGATAAATAAAATAATTGATGTTTGATATACTTATATAGCTATATTATTACTTATTTTATAAAATCACTTACAATAAAAACTAATACATATTGTTAGTGTTTTGTCTTTGGCTAGAGAAGGTCTCTGAAATCTTGGGAATAGGTGGGGTGCCACTATATTACATAAAATTACCAATAGGTGCATAACTTCAAGTAGTGAGTGGTAATGCAGTTAGACTCAGAGTCCTGAACCATCAACAGCAGCTGGTTGTGTTGTTAGTCAATCCAATGGCTACCTTCTGAGCTTGTACTTATTTGTTTAACAAATGTTACTTTATTTATTTGTCCATTTGATACAATTAATTACAATGGCAAGAGATGTATCTGCAACCTTCTTGGATTGTTCTTGGGTTCTTATTATTGTTCCTCTTTGCACATACTGCTTACACTTTCTGGTTGAGGCCAAGGGTTTGATTTCTATGTCATAAACTGGTAACAGCAAGATAAAAAAATATTCTGTGCCTGATAGTTATAGAAAACGTCTGGGAGGCTGTTGTTAAAGGTCATAAAATGCTAAGGCTTTTGATGGTACCAGCTTGAACTAATAGGAAGCCTAGTTTTGTACATCTAAAGAATTGTTATTTGATTGTGACTTGAAGGAACTACCTTCCTTGACTGTATTTTTAATTGTCATTACTTACAATTCTGAGCACATACAAAATTGCAGAGCATCTGCTTTAGCTCAGAAGGAAAGTGGCAGAATTCTAATTGAGGTTACCATAAACAAGCAAATGATTTATGTTGTTCATTAGACACATGAAAGCAGAGGGATATAAATAATTTCCAATCCTTTTCTCTGTTCCCTCTATCATGGATTTGTGCACATGTGCACACACTCAGCAGTGGCACACATATCCAGTATGTCACCAGTTTGACTTTGCTTTGGCCTGCTACATATGGGAATTTCTCTAAGTGGAAGGTAGAATTTAGCAAATCTTCAGGTTATGTTTTCCAAGACAAATTAGAGGCTCTTCCCTAGCAGAACAAAGAAGGGATACAAACTAAAATTAATTTAGTGGAAAACAGTGATTTGGAAAACTTGGACCAAATAATCAGTTTTGAATCAATAAGTTGTGCCTAAACTGAGGAGCACTGAAGCCCTGAACTCTCCCTGGTAGTTGGACTACAGAAGGTAGATGTAAGATTGTGTGATTTCAAAGAACTTTGACGAGAATTAAAATGGCTTGTCCTTGTTGGACGTGCACTGGGGTTGACCTGTTCTAGAGAATCACTGATCATATGGAGCCCACCTTCCTGTGGTCTAAGGAGGATTGTTTGTGCCTTGTATTCAGATCTATAGCAGAGGATTATATTAACCAATAAAAGTTCAATCTTTAATGACTGTGGTAGACAGAGTAATAACACTCTAAAGATTCCTGTATTTCACTCTCTAGAATCTGTAACATACTGGATTTTATAACAAGGAATAACTGTGATTATCAGTCAAGGGGTTATTCTGGATTACTAAAAGGAGACCAATATAATCACAAAGGTCTATGTATGTGGAAAAGGAGAAAAGGTGACTCAGGGTGATAACACGAAAAGATCTTAACCTTCTTTTACTGACCATAAAGACAGAAGACGAACTAGGAAAGGCAGACATGTCAACAAGTTTCTTTTTGAAAAATTTTTTCTTATGTTTCTTTTTTTAAACATGTACACTTATATTATTACACCTGAGTAAAATAAACTACACACAGCAGAAGGAACCATGAGACAATCAGGAATTATATAAAGGTTACATTCATAGTGATTTGGCCATTTGTATTTGGCAAACTTGAAGTAAACATCTTTCCTATCTTGTTGGGTCTAAATTTCTGAGGGAGATTAATATCTATCATATCTCATATCTATTAACTTAAAATATCTATCTTGATCTGAAAGCATCTTAAACTCTAAAGTACTAAGCTTAATTGAAAGACTAAACTATCTGGTCTTCAGTCCCATCAGACACTTGAGAAGGGATAAAACTTAAATACTTGAGTGAACCCAGAATGCAGGAAAGCACCTTCTAAAATTAAAAAAGTGACTGAGACACTTTATGTTGGAGCATCATCTTCAGCCTTCTGGCCCAATATAACTGACAGACATATTTCTAGGCAGGAACTATTGAGGACCTTGTCCTGGCAGAGTTTGGCCGTCGACTCTGCCTGCATCTCACTTGCCCATTTTTGGGCAGAATTCTGTCTGTGGCATAAATGAGGACATTTTGCCCAGTGGCTTGTTTGCCACATTTGAAGCCATCTCCATAAGGTTGTTCTTTGATGCTCATTTTCTTCATTGAGGCAGACTGGGTGTTGCCAAGAGTTAACTTGTCTTGTCTAAAGAATCTTTAGAATAATAAAAACATTTTAAAATGCCATATTCTGTAGGTCTCTGAGGTTTTTGAAGACCTTATTTAAATATTTTACCTCATATGTCTATAGAATCATATCTATCTATTAGACCTAGAGTATATATTCTTGTGATAAAATTAGACTAGTCTTTGACATGAGCATTATTTGTAGCAACATACAAAATTCAATACCATTGAGTTAAAAAAAACCTTATTTGTGAGTAACAAAGCCTTGAGATGGGGAGTAGATTCAATAATCTATCTTTTGTTCTATCCTCCCTCTATATTTCTATATCCCCTTTCCTTCTTTTCAGTTGGTCTCTCCTTACCTAAAAAGAAAGATAAAAGAAAAGAGATATGTCCATGTGTCAAACCTAGTTTGCTCTCTATAAAAGACCTGTAATACTTAGAACCAACTCCCAGTGAAAATAAGCATCTGTAGACCAAGAGAGTAAACAGAAACCTATCCAACCTTCCTTAGAGGAAATGGGACATCGTTCTCTTAAGATTTCTTCAGGTTGATTTAGGGTGAATAATTCCTTTGAACACCTCCCTGCCCCCAGCCCAAAATTGGGGGAAATGTTTAAGTAAGCCAGGGATAGCATTTCTGGTCCATTTTTCAAAGGTTGTGAAATTCCTGGCTTAATAGAAGTGCTGTGTGGGAAAGTGTAAGCTGCTGGACCAATTGGGATCAGAAACTTTCTACAACACTGCCCTGTTCTGATTGGTATCAGCAACTGAGGAGCCTGAGGCTGGAACATGGAAGGTGCAGGATGCTAGCATCCAGCTTGCTGAGAAGAATGAATTCTGTCAGGTCTGATCCAGCGTTGGTGTCCAGTTCTTTTGTTCTGAAAATATAATTTATCACAAGCATTATACAGTTCTAACATTGTGATCATGTGAGGTGTGCAGGACGCACAGAGCAATTAAGGCTGGTTCTCTGCTCATTGTATGAGCAGAAGTAAGACAGGAAGAGGTTACAGGTAGTACAGAGGACAGTGGATAAGGTGAGGTTAAAAGTTAGGGGAGGGGGGCTCCCGTGCTAAGTACTCGGAAGGGAGGGAAAGGGCTGAGGGAGGGGATGGGATTGGGAGGGGATGAGGGAGTGGGCTTCAACTGGGATGTAAAGAATTCAAACTGCAGAACAAGCAGTTAACTAATATTGCTAATCCCACTGCATGGGAACAGCTCTGAGACTGGCTGAGATACGAAGGTTTATCTTGTTGGTCACAGAGTCTCTGTAACTTATAATTAGAGGCCATTCTTAGTATGGCATGAGGAAGATTTGTACATGTCAACAAGTTTCAAGCAAGAAATTAAAGACTGGAGCAGTAGGTAAGAGTCCTTGCTGTAGAAGCACGAGGATCTGAGTTCAAATCCCTACTTCCCACATGGAGAGCAGCAAGGCTGGAATATCAGAAAGGTAGCAGGGGCTTGCTAGCTGCTAGTCTAGTTTCAGGTCCAGCGAGAGACCATGCCAATGCCGTGTAGGAGTAAGGCCGTCCATGATAGGAAAGGCCAGAAGGTCTCCTCTGACCTCTGCACCTGCAGAGAGGTTATGGAAACGCACATGTCACACAATTAATTAACAAAATAAAATCACTCCTTGATTTCCAGAGCAGATTCAGGCCTTTCTGGTCTTCATGTTGTTCAATTGAGTCCAGTCAAGTTTTACAATTTGGAGATTTTGAGATAATACATTTGTATTGCTTTGTCACAAAGATTGTAGCAACCTGTGATAGTAACAGAAAACAAGTATAGTGACCTTTGGTATTCATCTTTGGTAAAATCATCAGAATATTAACAGAATTTTTAAATGAATATTATATTAAAATTTTTATATCAATATTAAACACTCAACAATACTTATAGAGATTAACTGGGGTGTAAATTTCATCTTGATTTCTCCTTGAATTATTTTAAAATAATGAAAACTAGTTTTTAAACACTACTTTATATCTTACACTTTCACTTTTTGGATGTTGCTATTTAATCATAATATATTGCTTTTAATGATTTCTTACTAAGGTATTTTGAACATACATAATATGCATTATTAGTCCATCACTGGATCCATTGTTTTATTTAAATTGCCCATGAAAGTAATTATAAACTTTCAGCATTGTCTGAACTTTCTTGTTTTTATGATTTCTTATGGCACAGCTGAGTGTGCATCTTTCTCTCAACTACATGTTATTTTGTGGTTTGAATATGGAATTTCCTCCACAGGGTTGAATGTTTCAACAGCAGTTTCAAGCTGGTGATGCTGCTTAGTGTGTAGACGTTTGCTGACATGATGCATGGCTGGCAAAGGCGGGGCCTCTGGACATGGCCTTAAGGGTGGGGACGTAGCTCAAACTTACTTCTGTAACTACCTCTTTTCTTGATCCATCAGTATGTGAGGAGCTTCCACTATATGCTCCAGCTGCTAAAATAGTCTACAAAGCCCTTTCACACTGGTGGGCTGAAACTGCGACTCAAAATAACTCTGCTTCCTATAACTTTCTACTTTCAGATATTTTTTTTTTAATGATGAGAAACATACTTCATAGGCAAGATAAATATATTTTAAGGCCTACAATTCAGGTTCCTTTTAAAAATAATAAACATTTCAAGCCACAAATGCGAAGTTAATGTAAATAAAACACAAAGAAAATCAGTAGTATTTATAGTTTTTGAAGTAGATAATACCACAGAGGACACAGGAGTCAGAATTTGACATAACTTTGGTCGTCAATGTTTTATATAAACAAAATTTGTTTCTTGTCAGCTCTCTAAATGTGTGCTGAGCATTTTACAGTGTAAATGGTTTTACGATTTGATATACAGTCCTACCTTCTTACAACTTAAAGGGGCTATACAAATATTCCCAAAGTCATTTCTATGCCCTAAAAAGCTAAGAAAATAAATCAAACCCACTGCATAAATACTCCCTCAATTCCACATTTTTTTTTTTTGGTCTAAAACTATCCTGGCTGATGAGAGATATGGTAAAATAGGACCTGGAATGGTGAGATAGAAAGGGATGGCAAGCAAATCAGCTTAGTAAAATATTCATGTTTTTTGAAAGTGTTTTTGACTTGTTTTCAGGGTCCTCTCCAATGCCGTGGAAATGAGCTCCACCACTGAAGGAATAGGATAGTTATTGCTATTAAGTCTACAGCAAGTCTGCCTTTGTCTCTCTAAATCCTGAACTACTATAACTGGGGCTATACCCAAAGCATAGAAAGTGACTTTCTCCATCTTGACTGTCATTGACCTCCCAACAGCATAGTAAACCAAACATCTGTCAAGTGGAACAGGTGATGTACATCAGACTTTGTGCCTGTTCCAGGGGAGCTCCACCTATAGCTGTGAACACAATACATCCTGGCACAATGAAGATGCTGCTGTCAAGCTGAGGTGTGTAAATCTGACAGCAGGGCATCTCTGATACCTTTGTTCATGTTTGTCTGGAGCCCAGGTGTCCTCACATGCATGGTCATGTTTAGGAGTGGAGATATTTGTCACAGTATCAGCTTCCAAACATTTTTAAAAGCAGAAATATTTACCCTTGGTCTTCAGTGTGTCTGTTTTGTGCTTATACAGAGTAGCCCTTGTTATCTGAATCCCTTGCAGATATTTCACCAAGATGAGGCTATAAATTTGTCTTAGTTCCACGGCCCACAAAAGCTAAACTTTTAGTTTAAAAATGCAGAGCTAGAGCACTCCTGAGATTTTTCTCTCACTTAAAAAGGGATAAGGAAGCTGATCCACCCAGGATCTGTGCTAAGCCTGAAATGAGCCTTGCATACTCATTGAAATAAGTTCCTGAATTTGAACATCTTTCTTCCACCTTTTAAAATGATCTTGTCCATCTCTTCATAAGACCTTGGCAGCAAGAGGCTCCCAGACTTTGGGTGGTGGAATAAAATTAATACAAAAAAGAAAGCTGCTTCAATTCTTTAAAACTCTCTGGACTTCTCTTGGAGAATGGTGGATCTTTATCTTGGTCAAAGGGAATGAGTGTGTCAGCAATGACAAAGTAAGGGGATAATTGAAATAAGGAAGTAGGAAAGTTAGGCAGCTTATCCCCAAATCCTGGATCAGACAAAAATAAGACAGAGTCAGCATAGACTTCAGTGTAGATGTGTGTGTCCCCTCGGGTTGAGGGCTGAGACTGGACACAACAAAGTAATGGAAGAAAGAGAAATGAGAAGGAATATTTTCATTTGTTGATAACTGTGGCATGCAAACAAACAGGCAGAACTTGCATTTTCTGAGTCCTGTGTCCCTTTGCTTATATAATTTCTAGCTGTTTACTGGATGCTTACTGTTGACTGAATTAGTCTTTCCTTATACACAGTGTAAGAAGTTATATGGTCAAACCGTTTTGTGTAACTTTGTGTATTCTATTTAAGATGTAATAAGTAATAGTATTTAACATTTAATAAGTACGTATTTGGTGGTAGGCACTATGCTAAGGAATTGGTAACCCTCACTTAGTGCCCACCCAGCTCATGGCAGTGGTATCATGCGCATTCCTCAAGAGGAAATCATGAAAATTATCTGACTGTCTCTCTAATTCCAACCATTTATTTCTATTTTCACCAATACTAAGTTCCTAATGTGCAAACTCTTCTGCATAGGATATCCACTGGCATCTTGTAGATCTGCTAGGAAGTTAATCTTCACGGAGATAATGTGATGGCTCAATCTATAAAGCACTTGTTAAGCAAGTATCAGGAACTCCTCCAGATCCCCTATTCACAATAGGCTGTCACGACAGAGTGGGTCTGTAATCCCAGTGCGAAGGGAGCAGAGAGAAGAAGACTCCTAGGGCTTCGTCCACCTAGCCAATCAACAAGCTCCACGTTCAGTTTGAGACCCTGTCTCAGAAAAGAGAAGTATTGAGAATGACGTTGGCCTTTGGCCTCCACATGCATATGCATACGCACAAGCACATATACATACACACAGGTAAATAAATAATTTCACATGAATGTATAATCACATTCATTTTCTTTCATGCTGCCATTAAACCTATGAACACTTAATATCTGAATGCACCCATTACTTTACCGTCATCACTTATGTTTGTTCCTTTTAAGTTTTATCCCATGAGTAGTGGTTTTTCTGTTTGTAATTCTAGAATTAAGGACCCAAGAAACACTTTTTGTCAGAGTCAAGAGCTGTAATGCTTCAACAAGTGACCATGTGCTTATACAGATGAATTCTCTATTTATTGTTATTAATTATTATTATTGTTGAAATTATAATTTAATTATAACATTTCTCCCTTCTTTTTCTTTCTACCAAATCATCCTATCTCTCCCACAAACTCAGTAATAGCCTATTTTTTCACTAACAACAATTATTAACAATTTTATATATGTGTATGTAACAACCTATATGTGTATATATATAAACTATAAATAACCCATATATGTGTAGATATACATATATACACTGTGTTAATATATATATATTCTGTTCAGTCTGTATAGTGCTATCTATATGTGTGTTTTAAGGGCTATTTGACATTGAACAACAAGTTGGTGTGCTCTTTCCTGGGAAAGGTCAAGCTTTCTGGTACTAGAAAAAAAGTATGTGCAAGACCAGTCGTTTTTAACTAAGGGTCACATGCAAGGAATCCATGACCTGGTTCACAGCATGGGATCTTACCTGCTTCTGGTCATTTTGAAATACTTATTCCAGTCATTGTTGGGAGTCATTCCATGAGATAAGTTCTGGGTTCCCTAAGAGGAATCTGTAGAGGAAAAAGAAATGAGGTCAAAGTGTGTGTGTGTATGTGTTTCTCTTTGGTGTATTCTCTGAATTTATGGGCTAATTCTAAAAGTAATTACAGATAATATGGGTGTTTTCACTACCTACACTTTCTGTAATAGTATATTACGTTCACATTTTGCAGACAAATAATGCTTTTGTTCATTAATAACAGGTAATTTGTAAATCACTAATTATTATTATTAAGGTAGATGCTATTCTCCATTTAAATTGTATGTTTAATTTTTTATTCAAAATAATTCACTGAAAATTCAGAAAAAAAATGGAGAAATGAAAATACTAATGCAATCTATTGTTAATTATTTCTACTTGATCCTATGATAGTGCAAGTCAATGCTGGTATAGAGTCTAGACTAATACCTCACTTTAAAAAATAAAGTCTCTCATTTGTCAATGTTTTTTTGAGACATGCTTCATAATGTAGGCTAGGCTAAAACTCATTATGTTGAGGCTGACCCTAAACTTCTTACCTCCATACCATAGCACACACACCTCATGCTTTTCTTATGCTGAAATTACTTCTCTTCCCACTAAAAATACATATTACACAGTTATATTTTTATTGCCACATGTAGTTTAGTTATTTTTTAAAAGATGGGTAAATAAAGCTATACTTTTGTGAATGGCTCATATATAGGTTCTTACCAGGGTAGCCCTGTAAAATTATATATGATCATTTTATTGGCGATGGCATCTGAGGAGAGGTAATAAAGTCACCAAAAGATATCACATACAGATTACATGACATCCATACATGAGGATTTAAAGGCCAATGTGTGATTTGGACATGGATAATTAACATACTAACTTTCTTTTGTTTGGTTATGTTATTATAGCACTACAGTGAATATGCCTATTATAAATATTTTGAATTAATTAAATGTCATTTTCAGGCCATATCAAGTTTTTCATGTCTGTTTTCATTGTATTTTTTAATTTAAAAAAGTTCCCATAGCTACTTAAAATAATAAAATATACAATCCATTATATATCTGTTTATGGTAGTGACTATATAGAGTAACTCAGAGCCTCCAAGTATCCTAGCAGTGGCTTGACAGAGTCAGAACACAATGGCCCTGTTAGATCTTAACGGCCCAGGCGCTGCTTCCTGCAGGGAAATTTCACTTAAGCGTGTTCTAATTAGCAAGAATCTATAACTGATTTCATTTTTTAATAAGAGACTTTGTTATTTTTGCCTAAGTGTCCAGCTGTATCAACTTCTCTTGGTGAAGACAGACACCGTTATTTCCTGGATCACATCCCCTGGCTAACAGTTCTCCCTAGATGAGCATTTATATTCTACGCTCCAGTAACCACAGTTCCATTTATTTCCCCAGCTCTGAGCCTTGAAATGTCCACCTGAAAGGGTTTTAAAAGCCCATATAATCATTTATTGAAGGGACTGAGAGGGGCTTGCATACAGATTTACCTGGGAATCTTGGGTTGAGTATAAAAGAAACACGAGAAAGAATGAGCTGAGCTTATGAGAGAGCCAGTGCACATCTGTGCTTTTCCTTTGCCCACTTCCCATTCCCCGCTCTCAGTCCCTCTGTGCTGTATTTCTGTGGAATCAGTGTGTTTGCTCAGTTAGTCAGGACAGTATAGTATCAGAGACTCTTAATTTCCATGTCTGGTCCCTGCAGCTGTTGTCACCTACAGATTCTCTTAGAGGGTATGTGTTCAGAAGAGAAAAGGCCTCCTCATCAGAAGGCTTCAAGTGAACTAAGGTCAGCTTAGATCAGGGCAGGAATGTTTATTTGAATTTTGTAGGGTGGATAAAGTTATTTTTTTACACTAATAATGAACCTCTGTCAATATATCTGCCATGTTAAAGAAGTTCTACATATTTGCATGGCATCCCAAGAAGAGAAGAAGCAGCTGATTGAAAAAAATGGCATTTCTTTTTTTTTTCTATTGATTTATTCTTGTTACATCTCATGGTTATCCCATCCCTTGTATCCTCCCATTCTTCCCTCCCTCCCATTTTCCCCTTATTCCCCTCCCCTATGACTGTTCCTGAGGGGGATTTCCTCCCCCTGTGTATGTTCATAGGGTATCAAGTCTCTTCTTGGTAACCTGCTGTCCTTCCTCTGATTGCCACCAGGTCTCCCCCTCCAGGGGACATGGTCAAATGTGAGGCACCAGAGTACGTGAGAAAGTCATATCCCACTCTCCACTCAAGTGTGGAGAATGTTCTGACCATCAACAACAGTAGAAAAATGGCATTTCTGAAACCGAGCCTTGTCAGGGCCAAACAGGTCTGTGCTAGCAGGTAAACACAGAGGGGAGGTAGCATATTTGTTTTTTTAGCAAGAAGCTTCTTCTGATGATGTCGTAACAGCCTGGTAGTCACCTTTCCTGTTTTACCAAAGGAAAGCTGGTAGATTTAATCATCATGTATAGTAGAAGACAGGTATCACAAAGTGACAACAAATCAGTGGTGATGATGACCATCATGGTGTGTACAGTACTGGCTTAGTAGATACTCCTGACAGAGATCTTAAACATGAAAGAACTGCTTAACTACATGATTACGGGCCTCGTTCTAAGTTGGTTATTCCTGAAATGTGATTAATATAACCAGTAAGACTCCATTAGAGAAAACAATTTTCCTTTGCAAGTGGATATCAATTGCAGATTTCCTCTTGACTAGAAATGAGACCCTGTACACATGCCCCCCCTCAATGCTGGGACCCCATGTGGCTTAAACCTGTGCAGGTCTTATGCGTGTTGTTACAGTCTCTGTGAGTTCATATTATATCAGTCCTACATCTTGACGATATTATTTCCTTTGACATCAACCACTGCAACTCCTATAATATTTTTTGCCTCTTCTTCCACACAGCTTCCTGAGCCTTGACGTGAAAGACTTTTACTCAGGAAGAAATTAGAAGTAATGGGACTGCAAGATTCCATGTCTAATAAGCAGTAGGCCTCTGACCCAGTCATGTGAGATTTTAGTACCAGTCTCTTTACTGTTTGAACTGTAATCTTTGTGAAAATGATATAATTCAATATTGATGTCTTTTCACCAAATCCTAGGCCTATTTAATCATAATCTGCACTCTGTTTGCCAACATATGAGACAGACAGAGACAGGATAAACAAGTACTCAATAGTTTCTGCCTCGCAAATTTCTGTCATATATATTGGGGCCAGAAGGTTGAAGATGATGCTCCAACATTATAGAGAGTTTTGGGTGATTGTTCAGGCAGCAGACTGTCTCTATCATTTTTTTTTTCACTTTAGAAGGTGCTAACCTGAACTTCTGGTTTACTCATGTAATTAATTTAATTCCTTCTCAAGTCTCTGATGGGGTTGAAGGCCTGATAGGTTAGTCTTACAATTAACTTTAGTTGTTTAGGGGTTAAGATGTTTTTAGGCAAATAGATGCTTTAAGTTGACAGGGATGAGATATATTAGCTATTGATATGTTCAGAATTTTAGACTCGCCAAGATAGAAAGATGTTTTTGTCAAGGCTACCAAATACAAATAGCCAATAGCTTACCAAAAGCATTTACAGATTCAATGCAATGCTTATCAAAATACCTACACAATTTTTAAAAGACATTGAAAGATCAATTCTCAACTTCATATGGAAAAACAAAAAACCCAGAATAGCTAAAACAAACCTGTACAATAAAGATCCTCCAGAGGAATCTCCATACCTGATCTCAAGCTGTACTATAGAGCAACAGTAATTAAAACAGCATGGTACTGGCACAGCAATAGGCTAGTTGACCAATGGAATCGAATTGAAGACCCAGAAATGAATCCACACACATTTGGTCACTTGATTTTTGACAAAGAAGCCAAATCTATTCAATGGAAAAAGAATAGCATCTTCCACAACTGGTGCTGGTCTAACTGGATGTCTACATGTAGAAAAATGCAATTAGATCCATATTTAACACCATGCACAAAACTCAAGCCCAAATGGATTAAAGGCCTCAACATAAAACCAGAGACACTAAATTGGTTAGAAGAAAAAGTGAGGAAGAGCCTGGAACACATTGACACAGGAGACAACTTCCTGAACAGAATTCCAACAGCTGAGGCCTTAATGTCAATAATCAATAAATGGGACCTCATGAGGCTGAGAAGCTTCTGTAAAGCAGAAGACACTGTCAACAGAACAAAGTGACAACCCACTGCCTGGGAAAAGATCTTCACCAACCTACATCTGACAAAGGGCTAATATCCAAAATATATAAAGAACTCAAGAAACTAAACACCAAACCAAACAACCCAATTAAGAAATGGGGCTCAGAACTAAACAGACAATTCTCAACAGAGGAATATAGAATGGCTGAGAAACACTTATAGAAATGCTCAATGTCTTTAGTCATCAGAGAAATGCAAATCAAAATGACTCTCAGATTCCATCTTACTCCCATCAGAATGGCTAAGATCAAAAACTCAAGTAACACCACATGCTGGCAAGGAAGTGGAAAAAGGGGAACATTTCTTCATTGCTGGTGGGAATGCAAACTAGTACAACCACTTTGGAAATCGATCTAGCATTATCTCAGAAAACTGGGAATAGGACTTCCTCAAGACCCAGCTATTCTACTCCTTGGAATATACCCAGAAGATGCTCCAGCACACAACAAGGACATATGTACAACCATGTTTATAGCAGCCTTATTCATAATAGCCAGAACATGGAAACAGCCTAAGTGTCTTCTCAGTAGAAGAATGGATAAAGAAACTGTGGTATGTTTACACTATGGAATACTACTCAGCTATTAAAAACAAGGAAATCCTGAAATTTGTGGACAAATGGATTGAATTAGAAATGACCATAATGAATGAGTTAACACAGAAGCAGAAAGACTCAAATGGTATATACTCACTTATAGTTGGACACTAGACCAAGGTAAGTCCCATGAAAGTCTTCACTTACCAGGAAATTGGTATAGATGAGAGGACATCTTATTGGGACTCTAGATGAGAGAAGCATGGGAGAATGGAGAAATAGAAGGATCCAGAGGGTCCTAGAACCTACAAGAAGAACATCATGATGGGCTCAAATGACTGCACCAACCAAGGATAAAAGGTGCAGTAAACATTGAACCCCTACCCAGATCTAGCCAATGGACAGAACACTCTCCACAGTAGAGTGGAGAGTGGGATATTACTTTCTCATATACTCTGGTGCCTCACCTTTGAACATGTCCCCTGGAGGGGGAGACCTGGTGGCACTCAGAGGAAGGACAGCAGGGTATCAAGAAGAGACTTGATACCTTATGAACATATACAGGGGGAGGTAATCCCCCTCAGGAACAGTCATAGGGGAGGGGAATAAGGGGAAAATGGGAGGGAGGGAAGAATGGGAGGATACAAGGGATGGGGTAACCATTGAGATGTAACAAGAATAAATTAATAAAGGAGAAAAAATATTAAAAAAAACAGAATATTGTTTTGATCTTGAGTTAAGTCAAGATTTTTATAGGGCATATAAGAAGCACAACTCACGAAAATGAGGCTTTTAATTGGACATTGTAAGGACAATATCTCTCTACCTTATAAAGGACCCTACTAAGAATATGAACACACCACATATAAAACAACATTCTCAGTCCATATTTTGGTGTGTGCCTGACATTTATAGACAAACTTTTCTCTACAATAATAAAACAAACAACTCAGTTGCATGAGAAAAGGACTGAGTTACAGATATCACAAAAGAACTGTTTGGTCAGTAACCACATAGAATTTCTTAATACCTTGATCAAGAAAGTAGAAATTAAAACCTCAATAAGTTATCTCTGCATAGCCACTAGAATAGAAACTTCATGAGAATAAAATCACTGTACTGGGGAAGTTGTAAAGCCTGGAACTCTTGTATGTTTCTACTGGAAGTTTCTGCTGGAATCCCTGACTTATCGCTCAAGCATTCTTGTCAAGCCATATGGTCAAACACTTTTCTACCTTGACTTGAGGCCCTAAGTTTAATCTCTGTTATTACTAAAAGACTTAATTAAAAATTGTTTATGGGTAAGTAAATGATGGAATTCCATATACTCAATAGCAAACACAAATAAGTGACATATACAACACTATGGATTTAGACAAGTTTTATTTTAAGTTCATTTGTCCAAATAATCCAAGTTTGTGAGAGAGATGCTTGCTTTCTTTCTTTCCCTTATAATTTCTTTTTTCCTTTGTTTTCATTTTTTACATATTTTATTAATTTATTCATATTACATCTCAATTGTTATCCCATCTCTTCTATCCTCCCATTCCTTGCTCCCACTTTCCCCCTACTCCCCTCCCCTATGACTGTGATTAAGGAGGGCCTCCTCCCCCCATATATGCTCATAGTGTATCAAGTCTCTTCTTGGTAGCCTGCTATCCTTCCTCTGATTGCCACTGGGCCTCCCCATCCAGGGGATGTGGTCAAATATGAGGCACCAGAGTTCATGGAAAAGTCAGTCCCCACTTTCCACTCAACTGTGGAGAATGTCTTGTCCAAAGGCCTAATATCCAAAATATATAAAGAACTCAAGAAATTAAACACCACCAACCAAATAACCCAATTGAGAAATGGGGCTCAGAACTAAGCAGAGAATTCTCAACAGAGGAATATTGAATGGCTGAGAAACACTTAAAGAAATGCTCAACATCTTTAATCATCAGGGAAATGCAAATCAAAAAAACTCCGACATTCCATCTTACACCCATCAGAATGGCTAAGACCAAAAATTCAAGTGACACCACATGCTGGCGAGGACTTGGAGAGAAAGGAACACTCCATTGCTGGTGGGAATGCAAAGTTGTACAACCACTTTGGAAATCTATCTGGTGCTATCTCAGAAAACTTGGAGTAAGGCTTCCTTAAGACCCAGCTATTCCACTCCTTGGAATATACCCAGAAGATGCTCCACCACACAACAGGGACATATGCTCAACCATGTTCATAGCAGCCATATTCATAATAGCCAGAACATGGAAACAGCCTAAGTGTCCCTCAGTAGAAGAATGGATAAGGAAACTGTGGTACATTTACACTATGGAATACTACTCAGCTATTAAAAACAAGGAATCTCAAAATTTGTGGACAAATGGATTGAACTAGAAATGATCATAATGAGTGAGTTAACCCAGAAGCAGAAAGAGTCAAATGGTACACACTCACTTATATCTGGACACTAGCCCAAGGAGCATGTTCCATGAAAGTCTTCACTTACCAGGAAAGTGGGACAAAGGGGAAGACTTCCTAGTGGGACTCTAGATGAGAGAAGCAAGGGAGAATGGGGAAATAGAAGGATCCAGAGGGTCCTAGAAACCTACAAGTAGAACATTATGACAGGCAGATCTGTCAAACTGTGGTGCCAGCCAAGACAATACGTGCAGTAAACCCTTAGAATTTCTTAAACAAGAAGATCAGGTTTCTAGCTTTGGAAACAGGAATACTGTTCTTCTAAAGTAGTCTTTCATAAAAGCAAAACAAAACAAAACAAACAAAAACTGACTCATAGCTAAATTCAACCTCTGTTCAGCTTTTGCTGGTAACATTGCTTTTATCTGAGACTGGCACTAATGCCACACCTTAGTGTGCACCAGGGAAGACAGGGATGAGGCATGTGAGTGTTCAATTCTTTCACCTTCCTGGCTAGTGCTCATAATGGTAGCTGATAAGAACCCTGAATGATGGGATGAGAACGGTGGTTGATATCATGTTCTGTGTTTTAAAGAGTACAGGAATATTAGACTAAGATACACTTTCTTGTTAGGTACTGTTTTTAGGGATACAGTGAACATCTGAGTAGATGCCTGAGTTTTTCTTACTCCACTACTGACCTGGTGCATAATTTTTGCCAAATTAACTTTCATGTCTACTTGTCTTGAAGATATAATCATGGACTATTAAACTATAACAAAGATGGTCTCCATATCATGCAGAATTCCCTAAATTACTTGTCATTCAGCTTTTCCCAAATTTTGTGTGCTGTTTTGTTATGATGCTGGTTTAATGAAACAGCTATGTTAGCAAATCTTATTCCTGGGCCCAACTCTTTCTGTATGTGTTATCCTGTGAATTACACTACAGTATGAGATGGAAAGAGATGAAGGATAGTCCCCCACCTGGTAACAAGCTTAGCCTTTGGTGTTGCTTGGGCCAGAGCTCTGAGAAAAAGCTGTGGGATCCCTCCTGCATTTTCCAAACTTCTTCACCTTTATTTCCTCATAATAATGGTATATCACAGAAAGTAAGTATTCTTCAGTTCATAACAAAAGCACATGAAGAGCAGTGGCAACCAATGTGTTGCCTGAACAGGAAACAAATACTACTGTACCAGTGAGAGAGTATTGCGAAACTCATTCTTCCTACACGATGTGGGTCTCGGACTACATTGTGTACCTATTTGTGTTACTTATCCTAGTAATACTATCTGCCAGATATCATTTTTGTCAAAATACACAGGAGAAAATAAGGTTTACAACAAACTGTTTACCAGTTCCAGAAAAGGTTTTGTTCAGTAGTACAATTGAATGAGAACTCATTAAATAGTAAATGTAAATAAAAAGATTATGTTAAAAGGAAAAGAGTAAATCTATCAAAATATTATCTGCCTAACCATCCTAATCTCAATACTTTTCTCTAAAAGCAAAGTTATTTTGCTCACAGAGACTACTTCTTCACAATAATTGGTTTCTTTCACACAAAGTTGATTGTTGTATCTTTATAGAAAGCAAAAACTTATAGTTTAAAATGCCTCTAGGTAAAACTCTGGGTGAGTATAATTGAATTAGGTTTATTGGATTATATGGGATCCAATTTTGATGTTTGAAACTAGGAAATAAATGATAGACTTCAGTGGGAAGATGAAGATGATGGATAACTTTGTACCTATTAAAGAAATGGTTATTGAGTAATTGGCCTTGATAATTTGGTAGATCACTGGTATTTGGGTTGTTAGTGAGGCCAGAAATAAAAGCTATACAGGAGACAAAATCAATGCCATAATGTTTAAGATTTGAAACAAGGAGGTTTGATTGAAGGAAGAGATTAAATTTAGTGATGTACAAGTTCATTTTCCATTAGGATTTTAAATGTCACATTGAAAGTGTTATATGGAAGTCCTCTGATAGTCATTTAAAATATCTACCTCAGATACTTTATCCCTTTCTCCCATAACAATGTTTGTCAGCACTTGATCTATACCAAGTCTCAGAGGAAGGTATAGGCAGAAAACAGGAAATGAGGCTTCTCTCAGAAAGTACTTATGTCTCACTGGGGAAACAAGCAATAAACACGAATGCAGGGAGGAAGTGTTAGTCCCAAAGATTTGAGAAGAAAGACCACCTACTCAAGGCAGCATGGCCAAATAATTAAATCAAGCAATTAATTAATTAAAGCTTTTAATTAATTGCTCTAAGGCAAGATTTGAGAGGCCAGCATTGGACATGAAGAAAAGATGGATTTTATAGATGAGGGGTAGGGGGTTTCTAAATGGGGGATTTAGTTACAGAAGCAGAATATAACAAGGTGGTTTTTAACAAAGCAGTCAAAACAAGCCTTTGAAACAAAGATGGGGTCACAAGATAATCATTAAAACTTTTGAAATAAATACATAATTGCAAGGTGGTTGCAAAGTAATCATAGTAACATATGATCATATCAACAGGCGACCACAATAAACTCTTGAAACTAAAGCATGGTTTCCATTTCCCAGAGCAGTCAGTACAGAGCCATGTTTAGTTAAAGGCTATGGGTGGGCATAGCCCAATCCTAGAGAAAGAGAAATAGAGGTTTAATAATAAACAAGAATGAGCCTAGTTCTTCTTCACTATAAGTTGGCTTTAAGGCTAAGATGAAGAGAGGAAGGTTCATCGGAAGGTGATGGAAAGAAGAGTTTGAGTGTTGATAAAGCAGGCAAAGGTGTGGTTCTTAGATGGGGAGCAGATGAGATGATCAGAAGACAGAGCTGGTGACTGTCTTGTGTTTGACAGGAGACTAGCGTCAACTAATAAATACTCAATACCCTGTGGATGATGGGAAAAGGTTGTGTGCTTCTGTATAACTAGCTTCATAGGCAGGTATGCTCCGTTTCAATTTAATAGCTAAATCTTTCAATTTAATTCATTATTTTAGTTTAATTTAACCAGATTTAGTGTTAAAATATTACTGAGCCAGAAGAAAATGAACAGGTACAATGACCTGAGATATTTTATATTAATTTTGTGGAATTTTTGATAGAAAAAATATTCCTACCATGTTAAGAATTTGTTAAGTTTTTGAGGCATAAAATATTTTGTGGGGGAAAATATTAGTTACCAGGTTATTCTCACCCTCCCTTGTCTTTCCTACATGTTTTCAATCTGGATTCAAATAACCAAATAAAACAAACAAAATATCATCCAGTTCAAGAGAATAAATAAACATGGCTTCTTCCAAGTGAAACTCTAAGTTATTCATAAATAAACTGTTCACATGAATCCTAACAATAGTCTATATATGTAGCCTAGTAGGATGAAAAAAGTCTCAAAGGTCATTAAAAGGGATATAAATCTGTCATTTGTTCAAAGAGTTAGATATATGTAAAATGTAACCCTGTTTCAACAAAGATGTGGAGTAAGTGTTGTGGGGAAATATGATATCTTTAAAGTTGAATGTGCTTGAAGAGTAACAACTCAGTTCTAGTTACTAATAAGATCTCCTACATTGTGAATATATATTTTGATGTGCAGATTAAGTTGTTAAAAATACACTCCTTCCTGGAGATAATTTTTCTCTCTTGTGTGGAAATGAAGAAAATTCAGACGAGATGTTTTACCACTCATATCTATCACAGCTCGATTGTGATATATCTCAACAAATTTCTAAAAATCCAGAGGGGAGTTAACAAAATTACTGGCCTGACAAGAACTACAAAATGAAACACTCTATGATTTAAATGACTTATTTTCCAATGTTCTGATAGAATATGCAAGCCATGAAACATTCTCAGAATTAAAATTGACAAAAACTTCCCTCCTTGTTCAAGAGAACATCTTTGATGCTTTCCTTCCATTTTACTCCTGTGCAGAATGCATTTTGGAAATGTCAGAATGTGTTCTGCTTTTTCAGTTAGTCCTAAATGTCAGCCATGAAATTGACAATTGGCCACTCAGAATAGACTAATATCTGGATTCAGAAATAAGATTTTGAGCAATCTTGTGCATAGAGTTCTCAGAGAGTAAGGCTTATTTCTAATTAGACAGTGGCAAGAGTCCAGGAGAATCACCTGCTCCTTTAGTCATCAGATGAACAGCAAAGAGTGGGAATGCATTACCATTTAATTTTATGATTCATTTCAATCAGATCGCATCAGAAAACTACATGACATGTTGTTTCCTCAGGACTAATGCAGTACTTTTAGTAAAGAATACAGTGTTTAGTAAAAAGCCTTTTCAAATATCTACAGATTATTTACATATTTTTTGCTGATATTCCCTTGGTATTATTTTATAAGATTTAGCTGTGTTAAACGGATTAAAGCCTTTTAGTGACGTTGTTTGAAGGCACTGAGTTCTAGTCCTTGGTGAGGGTTTTAAAAAGTCTTGCATTACTTGAAAATAGTCTCAGCTTGTCTCTCACATAAAAATAAAAAGGGATGTCAGAGAAGATGACTGCCTCTCCCACTCTCAGGGTGTAAGGCTGTGTTTCCCAACCCTGCTTGTGTATTTGATTCCTCTGAATTTTTCAATATTGAGTTGATGTTTCTTATACTGAAAGTATTCAGTGTGTTCTGATTCTAAAGACTTTGCCTTCTACTTAGCAAATTTTGTCCTTGATTATTATATCAAATTTTTTGGAGATAATTTAATTAGATAAATTTTATGTGTTATATTGTCAGGTAATCACATTCAACTTATTATGAAGTTAACTCTTTGCTAAGACTGGTTTAAGTCTATTAAATCTAGAGAATCTGTGGCAGCACCTGCCTAACTGCCTCTTCACAGTCATAGATCATGTAGTTATGACCCCAAACAACAAAATAGAAGTTATACAGAACAAACTTTACTAACTCTGAAATTTGAATATGTAGGTATTCTCAGTAATTTAAATAATGTAAAATAATCTCAACCCAATGATCATTGGATATATACTCACAAATGTATTTACTTACAAGTTCAGGTTCACTTGCTAAAACATGCATTTTCTTTTAAATCAAATCAGTTATGGGCCAGTAAAATCAAAATTATCAGTACAGTAATTTATTTGTATCATTATCTCATACAATCCAGCCCAACTGCAGTTTCCCCTTCTTTTCCTCCCCATCCCACTCTCCCTTTGCCCCAGAACCTTCTTTGCTTCTCTTCAGAAAAAGGCTGGCCTCTCAAGGATACCAACCAAACACACCACAAGTAACAATAAATCTAGGCACAAACCCTCATATCAAGGCTGGACAATGCAACCTAGTAGGAGGTGAAAGTTCCCAATCACAGACAGAAGAATCAGACAAACCTACTTTCACATTAGGAATCCCACAAAACCTGCAAGCTACACAATCATAACATGTAAGCAGAGGACCTAGAACAGGCAGGCCTGTCATTGTTGCTTCTGGTTGTGCGAGCCCTTAAAAGCCCTGCTGAGTTGATTCCCTGGGCCATGTTTCCCTGGTGTCTGTCTCCTACCCCTTTGGGTACTACCATCCCTTCTCAGTATCTTTCATGGACTTCCCTCAGCTCTGCCTAATGTTTGATTGTGTGTCTTTATATCTGCTTGCACCAGTTGCTTAATGAAGCTTCTCTGATGACAATTTGGCTAGGCACCATGCTATGAGTGCAGGAAAATATCAGTAGGAATCATTTCATTGACTTATCAATTCACTTTCATGTATTTGTTTGTTTATTTGTTGGCTAGTTATGATTCATTCTTCGTTAGGTCTCTGGAACATCCATATTCCAGTTCCTAGCTATCCAGGCAATATCTGGCATGGACTCTCTCTTTTCAAATGGGCACAAACAGTTTAAATTTGGTATTGTCATAGAATATCTTGTTTTTTTTTCCATCTATGATGATTTCAACTTGGCTGAATATTGTAGTGTATGTTCACATGTCTGGTCTCCTAGGGTCTGCATGACATCTGCCCAGGCCCTTCTGGCTTTTAAAGTCTCTGTTGAAGTCAGGTGTGATTCTAATAGTCTGCCCTTATATTTTATTTGACCTTTTACCCTTGTAGCTTTCAATATTTTTTTTGTTCTGTACTTTTAGTGTTTTGATTATTATGTTGCAGGAGGAATTTCTTTTCTGGTTTAATCTATTTTGTGCATACTAGCCCAAGGGGAGGACATCCTAATGAGAGAATAGCAAAGTAGAAGGATCCAGAGGGTCCTAGAAGCCTACAAGTAGAACATTATGATAGGCAGATTTGGGCACAGGGGTCCCGCTCAAACTAAGGCACCAGCCAAGGACAATACAGGCAGTAAACCTTAAACCCCTACCCAGATCTAGCCAATGGTCAGAACACTCTCCACAGTAGAGTGGAGAGTGGGATATGACTTTCTCACATACTCTGGTGCCTCACCTTTGACCATGTCCCCTGGAGGGGGAGACCTGGTGGCACTCAGAGGAAGGACAGCAGGTTACCAAGAAGAGACTTGATACCCTATGAACATATACAGGGGGAGGTAATCCCCCTCAGGAACAGTCATAGGGGAGGGGAATAAGGGGAAAATGGAGGAAGGGAAGAATGGGAGGATACAAGGTATGGGATAACCATTGAGATGTAACAAGAATAAATTAATACAAAAATAATAATAAAGACCTTTATATGTTTAAAGGCATCACTTTCTTTAAGTTAGGGAAATTTTCTTCTTTATTTTTGTTGAAGATACTTTCTGCTTCTTGGAGTTAAGACTCTTCTCCTTCTTCTGTTCCTATTAATCTTAGACTTGATCTTTTCACATTTGTCTCAGATTTCTTGGATATTATATGTCTGGAACTTCTTTGGTGTAACATTTTCTTTGACTGATGTACTGATTTCTTCAGTCATGTCTTCTACATTTGACGTTCTTTCTTCCGTCTCTTGTATTTTGTTCATGATGTTTTTGTCTATTGTTTCTGTTCTCTTCCTTAGGTTTTCTAGCTCCAGGATTGCCTCATATTTTATTGTCTTTATTGCTTCTATTTCTATTTTTCTGGTCTTGAGGCGTTTTATTGATTTCTATCTCTCATCTGATTGTATTTTCTTGTATTTCTTTAAGGGAGTTATTCACTTCCTTTTCCTGTTTTATTTATTTTCCTGTATTTCTTTGAGGCATTTATTTTTCTCTGTTAAGATCTCTATCATTGTCATAACATCATATTTAAGATTTCTTTATTGCATTTAGGTGTGTTAGGGTGTCCAGGGCTTGCTGTATTTGGATAGCTGTGTTCTGATCATGCCATATAGTCCTAGGTTTTGTTGCTTGTGTTCTTACACTGACATCTTCTAGCTATCTGGCTATCCCTCATGTTAGCAGGCCTGGTGATGCCTGATGGTTGTAGGCCTTTGGGATTGCAGGTAGAGTTGGTAGTCCTTGAGAGCAGCAGTCCTCTGCCTTTCCTGGGTGGTAGCAGGCCTCCAGGGTACACAGGGAGAACTGGTGGTCTCTGATGGTTCCTGGTCTCTGGGATTACAGGTGGAGATGTGGGTTCATGAAATGTGGCATGCTGTGGTCTGCTGGTCCTTAATGGCTGCCAGTCTCCAGGATTGCAGGTGGAGATTGGACCTGGAAAATGAGTGTGCCCAGTAGATGGAGCCTGGAGCATGCTGAGGAGGTAAGCCGGGAGGCCTCGAGAAGAAGTTGCCTCTTTAGGCCTCCTGTGGGATTTTGTCAAAGCATTTTTCACCATCTAATTAGATGATCATATGATTATTTTTCCTTTCAGTTTGTCTATATGATGGATTAATTGATGAGTTTTCATATGTGGATTTGTCTCTGAATCTTTTGGATGAAACTTACTTGATTATGGTCTATGCTATTTTTGAAGTGTTCTTGTATTCTATTTGGGAATATTTTATTGAGTATTTTTGCATCTCTGATAAGGAGGGCAATTGGTCTGTTATTCTCTTTGATGAATCTTTCTGTGATTATGATATCAGGGTAACTGTGGCCTCGTGCAGTAAGTTTGTCAATGTTCCTTCTGCTTTTATTTTGTAGAATAATTTCAGGAGTATAGGTGTTAGCCCTTCTTTGAAGTCTTGGTAGAATTCTTCACTAAAATTGTTTGGACCTGGGCTTTTTTTTGGGGGGGGGGTTGGGAGACTTTTTAATGACTGCTTAAATTTCCTAGGGGATATAGGTCTACTTAAATTTTTTATCTACACTTGATTTAACTTTGGCAAATTGTATCTATTGAGAAAATTATCCATTTCTTTCAGATTTTTCAACTTTATCAAGTACAGGTTTTAAAAGTGTGATATAATGATTCTTTGGATTTCCTGAGTGTCTGTGGTTTATCTCCTTTTACATTTCTGATTTTTTAAATTTGAATATTTTCCACTCTTTGTCAAACTTGTAAATTTTCTTAGTTAAAACCTTGTTAATTTTTTCAAAGAACCAACTCTTTGTTCGTTTCTCTTTAATTTTTTATGTAGGTACTTAGTGCTGTAACATTTCATCTTAGCATCACTTCCATTGTGTTTCATGTTTGGGTATGTTATACACTAATTTTCATGAAATTGTAAAATATCTCCAATTTCTTTCTTTATTTGCATCTTGACCCAGTAGTTCTTCAGGAGAGTTTAGCTTTTTGTTGTTTCTATTTTTGAAATCCAGCTTCAATCTCTGGTGGTCTTATAGGATTCAGGTAGTTGTTTCAATTTTGTTGTATTTGTTAAAGCTTGCTTTGTGACTGAATGTGTGGTGAATTTTGGAGAAAGTTCCATAAGATGCTGAAGAGAAGGTATATTCTTTTGTGTTTAGGTGAAATGTTTTGTAGAAGTGTATTAGGTTCATTTGGTTTATAATGTCTCCTCCAGCCTTTGTCTGTTTAGTTTTTATCTGGATGACCTGTCCATTGGTGAGAGTAGGGAATAGAAGTCTCCCATTAACAATGTATGAGGGTCAGTGTGCAATTTAAACTTTAGTAATGATTTTATTTTATAAACATGGGTGCACTTGCATATGCGTCATAAATGTTAAGTATTGAAACATTGTCTTGTTGGATTTTTTTTTTTTTGATGAGTGTGAATTGTCATTCCCTGACTCTTTTGATTAATTCTGGTCTGAAGTCTATTTTGTTACCTATTCAAATGGCCACACCAGCTCTTTTCTTAGTTCTATTTGTTGGAAAATCTTTTTCCAGCCCTTTACTCTGAGATAATGTCTATATTTGACATTGAGGTGCATTTCCTGTATGAGGCAGAATGATGGATCTTGTTTTTGCATTCTGTTAGTCTGTAGAAGTTTTTTATTTTTTATTTTTTTGTAACTGGTGAATTGAGTTCATTGATATTCAGAGATATATGACCAATGACTGTTAATTACTATTATATTGTTGTTGTTGTTGGTTTGTGTGTGTGCTTCCTTTCTTAAAGTTTTGGTGGTATGAAAGTATTTGTTGCTGTGTTTTCATAAGTGTATTTAGTCTCATCAGGCATGAGTTTTCCTTCTAGTATCTTGTATAGGGCTTCAGTTGTGGATAGATATTGTTTATATTTGAGTAGATCATGGAATATATTGTTTTCTCAATCTATGGTGTTTGAATGTTTTGGTGGGCATAGTAGTCAGGGCTGTCATCTATGGTTTCTTAGATTTTGCAAGATGTTTTTCCAGGCCGTTTTGGCTTTTATGGTCTTCATTGAGAAGTCAGGTGTAGTTTTAATAGGTATACCTTTATATATTACTTGCTCTTTTTCCCTTGCAGCTTTTAATATTCTTTCTTTGTTCTTTATGTTTAATATTTTCATTATTATGTAGAGAGGGGTTTTCTTTTCTGGACCAATCAATTTGGTATCCTGTATACTTCCTGTACTTTTATAGGCAAGTCCTTATTTAGGTTGAGAAAATTTTCTTCTATGACTTTGTTGAAAGTTTTTTTTTCTGAGTGTTAGAGATGAGACTCTTTATCTTCTTCTATTTCTACTATTTTTTTTTAGGTTTAGTGTTTTCACAGTGTCCCATATTTCCTGGCTGTTTTGTGTCAGGAAATTTTTAGATTTAACATTTCCTTTGACCTTTGTATGTATTTTTCTATTGTATGTTTAACACTTCAGATTCTCTCTTCCATCTCTTATATTCTGCTTCTGAAACTTACCTCTCTAGTTCTTGTCATCTTACCTAGATTTTTTTTTTATTTCCAAAATTCCCTCAGTGTTGTTTTCTTTATTACTTCTATTTTCCTTTTGAAGTATTGAAAAGATTTATGAATTTCACTCTACTGTATATTCATTCTTATTTTCCTTAGCCATCTTTAATGGGTATAATTTTTTCCAATATTTTGTCTCACTTTCTTTAAGGGATTTATTCACTTCCTCTTTAAAAACCTTTATCTTCATGAAGCTGGTTTAAGGTGCCTTAGCTGTGTTGGAATATTCAGGGCTCTCTGTAGTGGGATAGGTGGGCCCTAGTGGTGACATATTGTTCTTGTTGCTGATGGTGTTCTTAGTCCAGCATTTGATCTGTGTCTCAAGTGATTATAGGTCTAGGTGCCAATTTATGAGTTTTTCTTTCTTGGATGGATATTTTGTTTCGTCATTGGTTTCCACTCTAGTCTTTGGGTCTGTGTGGCCTATAGTTAATCAAGGGTTCTCAGCCCATGTTAGGGGATGAACTTCTGGCATCCAACATGGCCTCTTGTTAAGCATGGGGTCTTTATCTGAGTTGAGTCCTGGGACATGGTGATGAACAGGGAGGGGCATTGGGGATAACTGGCAGGGGGGAGCGCCAAGAGACTGGAGGGGAGAGTTCTGTACTCAGGCAGCTTATCTCTTCTTCTGTTCTGGCCGGCATGGCTTGCTCTCAAGCAGACGATAGTCACCAAGTTGGTAGCTGGTACTTAGCAACCAATTAGTACAGTAATTTTAAGATATCAGCTATTGTTACTGTGACTAAATCACACATGCAGAAGAAACACTCCCATCATCCTAGAAGCAAGTGTTTCTTTTTTCTTGGTGTATATGGAGGTACCATATCTGGCTATCTGGCTTAGGGAACATGTGTCCAAGACTTAGTAGTATGCTTCTTACAAAATTTCAGACATTTTACTAATATGATGCTAATCAATGGTTCATGAGTGAGTTGATTTTATACAGGAAGTCTTTTATCTAGATAAAATATAAATCCTTTTTGATGTTGTTTTTGCCTTGATTTATTAGCACATTGTTTAAATGAAAATTCTTTTTTATTTAACAATTTTAAACTTGTTTTTGATAATTTAATATCTGAATATATATTTCATCATTTTCCCTCTCCTTCCCCTCCCATCAATTCTTCCTATGTTCTATTCTATCTCAAATTCATGGTCTTTTATTCTTTGATTATTATTGGTGTGTATGTGTGTGTGTGTATGAGTGTGTGTGTGTGTATAAATTTAGAAATACACTTGCTGATTCATTTATTTATTTATTTAGTGTTGCTCCTAAATATTTATATGTCAGGGCTGATGGATTGAGACCGGATAACCTTTCAGGGAGCTTGTTCTTAGAGAAAGCCTTTTTCCCCCTTTCTCAGAAACCATAAACTACCTAAAGCTCTATATCTAGCTTTATCTAGGTTTGGGATCTCATGAGGTTTCCCTTATCCATACTGGCAGGTCAACATGTGTTGTCGTTTTTTTAGGTCAGTAGAATAGTCAGGCCTTTATCTGGAAGGAGAATTAATAGTAAACTGTGGAGTACATTACAATATATTAACATGAAGGTAAAAGAAGTATATTTAATAAGAATGTGACAGAAAAGTATTTACTTGTTATTAAACATGGCTTTAGAGTGTTTTGAGAGTCTGATGGAAGTGTACCACTCATCTTTTAGAAACTCAGTTCTTCTTTTAAAGAAAGTTGATGAACTATCTTTACATGGTGTGTCAGAAACAAAATGGAATTCAATGTAAGATAATGAAATAGTTTATTTCCTAAGCTAAAGCATGGACTGGAGAGATAGCTCAGTGGTTAAGAGCACTGTCTGTTCTTCCAAAGTATCCAGATTCAACTCCAGCACCCGAATGGCAGCTTACAACTGTCTATAACAGAAAAAAAAATGATGCCTACTCACTTGGAATTACACTCAGTCTATGTCAGTCATGCCGATGAATCTTTACTCTTTTTTTCATTTTTCCTTTCTTTCTATTTTATTTATTAAGTTATTTATTTACTTTACATCTGGATCCCATCTTCACCTCCCTCATCTCTTTTCAGTCCCCCTCTCCTTCCCCGCCCCCCGCCTCTGGCTAGCCCCTCCTCTCATCTCTGCAGAAGAGAAGATTATTTCTATTCTTCTAGGAGCTAGCCTCCACTAGAAATCACCCAAAACCCTGAGCATTGTTTAGGCCCTAATTATGGAATGAATAGAACACAACTCTATGAAAGAGTCCCCATGTGCTTTGTAATCTTCACCAAAAGAACCTATCCCTATGCTTATCACAAATCTTTCTTTTAGGCCCTAGCCATGAGCTCTGTTTATCAGCCAATAGAGTTAGTTCTTATCGTAGATGTAACAAGTCACAAGTTCTACTATGTTAAATGTGTAACAAAAACCATGAGGTTAGGCTCTGGAAGTATGCGCTGATGTTTACAAATATGGCACTGTCCTGAGTTCCATTCTTTACCTTATGTGGATGACCTTCCCTGCTTGTTGGGTGTTGTTGGGGAGGGAGGAATGGGGGTCAAATTCAGAATATATATTATCAAACACAAAAGAGAAGTCAAGATCACTCCGCCATTTGTATTGAGGAAATAGTATTTTTTCATAATCAACTGAGCCACTAACATTGCCTATTTTAGATAAATGAGTTGTACTTTTTGTTGAGAGAGAGAGAGAGAGAGAGAGAGAGAGAGAGAGAGAGAGAGAGAGAGAGAGCGCATATATGTGGAGGGAAGAAGACAGTATGTGGGATTCATTTACTTCTTCTCCTACAATGTGTGTTTCTGGCATTGAACTCGGGTCCTTGGGCTTGGCTTCAAGAACTTTCTTTACCCACTAGGTATCTCTTTATCTCCTGGCTGGCATATTTCACGAATCCTTTGAAACATTAAAAAATACTAATGAACATGAAAAAGGAGAAAATGCCTAAGCACCATGCTCTTTGCAAGCTGATGGTCTTTTTCTAGTTAAGGGCTGTCTCTAACTTCCCCAGACTGTATTTCCACCTGGCTCAGTGTCCAGTTCATAAGCAGCTTCCTTCCTCAAGTCAGCACCCCAAATGGCTTTTTACATTAGAAACATAGTGTTTTAAGTACACACTTTAAAAGTGATATCGGAAAATGAAAAGAAGATGCATTTTAAATGAATTTTGACATCTTACAGATTTTTTTTTTATTTTTATTTGGTTTTTCATGAGAGGATCTCTCTGTGTAGCCTTGGCTGTCCTAGACTTGCTTTGTAGACCAGGCTGACCTCGAACTCACAGCAATCCATCTGCTTCTATATCCCAAGTGCTGGGATTAAAGACATGCGCCACCATGCCAAGCATCTTATAGATTTTTATATTATATATTTAAACTTGTATTGAGTCAAAAGAATCCTAGGACCAAATATTCTTTTGTTCTGAAATTTATAGAATAAAGTGACTTGTAAGAGCACTATTTGAACATACTGAATATGTTTTCAAAGAAGCAGAAATATACATATGCCATTGTCATTTAGAGTTGGGTGAGTCATCTCTAAATGATTTCATTTAAAATAAAGTCTACTTTGCAATTTAAATTATAGTCCACAGAAATTCCTGAATTTACTATACTTTCAATTATTTTTTGAAATGAATCAAATATTTACTTTTAAGATTTTTTTCCTAAAACAAACTGGTTTACTATAGATGCAAGATTTCAATTAAAGTTAAGTATAAGGAAACCTTTTCTTTTTTTCATTTTAAATGCATCTTAGTATGCCTTAGTCTTCATTATCATGCTCAAAGCCTCCGTTTCTAATTACATGGTGTCAATTTTTAATTCTTCAGCCTTTTGCAGCATTTTGTTTTCGGTTTCAAAATGTTCTGTGGTTGCCTTGTCTCTAAAAGACATTAGCAATTTCCTTTAAAGTTTAGATCATCCAATTACTAGAATAGCACTATGTAGACAACACATGAAGAAAAAAAGAGTCACCTGTCCATTTCTGTCTTTTGTTTCCTTTCATGATTGAAGAGTTCAATAAATTACTTCAGCTCATAATGACTATAAAAGTTAAATACTATTTTTATCCATTCAGCTGGGTTTTAAATACAGCATGTGGACTCATCATTCTGTCATGGGCAATAACTCTGAAAATTCTTGACAGCTTATAATCTTCTCTGCTCATATTCACAAGTGAAAGTGAGTATACTTGCAGGAAAGAACTTTACACATTAATTTTTTAATCAACTTTCAGGAAGGCAACAACTCTAAGAGAGTCAGTGCACTCTGTTCCTTAAAAAGACAATTGACCATGCTTCCAATGAATATATGAGCAACAGAAATTGGATTTCATATTATTTTTTCTTTTTTATTGGAGGAAGCCACATGGGTTGGGTGTTGGACATAGGAGAACTGGGAAGCGAATGTGATTGATGTACATTATATGAAATTTCAAAATAATCAATTAAAAACTATTATGTTTGAAAGAAAAACAAAACAAAAATCAAAAACATAGTTATCTTAGATAATACAGCATTCAGACTGTAAGAATTATATTCGTTACTTGTTTGTCATTACTTAAACAATAAACTACATAACTTAAGTTATAAAAAGACCTTGTACTCATGCAAGCTTTCTCAGGTTATCTTAAAGCTTTATGGAATCTATTGAGGAAAACACCATAAGAGAAGAATGTAATTTACCATATACTTCATTTGATTGCATCAAGACTTAATTAATCCCTAGCCTATTAAAATAATGTTTGTTCTATTTTCATTTCCTAAAATTTATGGATTTACTTCCAATACCTGTTTTATCTCTTCAACTAAAATTGTAGAATGAAGTGGATTTTTTCTTTTTATTTCTATGAGCTTATGCCTTACTGTGTATGAAATATTATGGTATCATAATGAATAGCTGATGACTGGCTGATTGAATGAAATAAAATCTAGAATCACATGGTTTGAACTTATGTTTCTACCAAACACATTTCATGTATTTGGTGTTTTTGATCAAATATACAGCAGACTTTCTACTATAAAGCTTTCTGTCAGTGAAGATACTTTCTTTTCTTTTAAAAATTTCCCTTTTATTGAAAGTAGGTTTTTTCTTACATAGTATATTCTGATTATGGCTTCTTCTCTTTCTACTTTTCCTTGTTCCTTCCTTCTCTCCCATCCAAGACTATGTCCTTTCTGTATTTAATTAGGAAATAATCAGAATTCTAAGAGATAATAATAAAATTAAATTAAATAAAAAATAAGACAAAAACTAACACATTGGAATAGAGTAAAACAGACAGAAGGAAAAGAGCCAAGAGCAGAGTTCTACTCATTCACATTCTCAGGAACCCCATAAAAACATTAAACTAGGAGCCATAAAATACTCAAAAGATCTGCAGTGTTAAAAATAGGGAATGAGAACGTGTGTGTCCATATACAGACATATACATATCTATCATCTATCTATCTATCTATCTATCTATCTATCTATCTATCTATCTATCTACCTATCTATATACATATATGAATAAATAAAATAATAATATAAAACTAAAAAGAGAAAGAAAAAAGAAACAGGAAAAGCTCTGACAGGATACTATGAGATAAGGAGCCTTCAAAGATGACCCTGAGTTTCTACTGCTGGACATGCAGCCTGCCCTTGAGAGTAGTTTGTTTTCGCAGTGAGATTCCCTTGGAGAAAACTAAAATTTTCATTTGTAAGTGGTTATCAGTTGGATATTGCTTCTAGGTTAGGGGTGGAGGCATGCATCTACTTCTCCTTTCAGCTCAAGGACACCATCTGGTGCAAAGCTGTGCAGGCCCCGCGCAGGGTGCCTCAGACTCTGTGAGTTCATAAGTGCTTTAATTGTGTTGCTTTGGAGAGCCCTGTGTTCTTGCTGTCTCCATCCTCTCTGGATCTTACACTTCTTCTACAACTCTCCCATGGGGTTCCCTGACACCTGAGGGGAGGGTTTTGATGGACTGTTCCATATGCTTGCTACAGGAGGAAGCTTCTCTGATGACAGCTGAGCAAATCACTGATCTATGAGTACAGCAGAATGTCAATAAGTGTCATTTAATTGTTACATACTTTTTAAACCACTATAGTATTTGGTTTTACCCAAGGTCCCTGGGCTATCTCGTGTCAGGTTCATGTTCACCCAAGCATTGTCAAGAATGTGTACCATCTCATGGAGTGGAATCTAAGATATCAGATATTGGTTGATTATGCCTACAGGCTTGGTGTCGTAGTGTATTAGCATATCTTGCAGGCAGAACACCATTGCAGATCAAAGGATTTGTGGATATGTTGGTGTTTATATTTCTCCTTTGGTAGAATGCAGATTACCCTCCCGTACCAAAGACACTAGCATGTAGGGGTGAAGGCTTTATGTTGTCACTCAGTCAGGGTCTCCAAGTTCAATGAATTGTACAGTTTTCTTCAGCAATGAGGGATTGCTGTCAGCTGGTGAAGAACAACCTATAGTCTTGGCAGAAGCCTGGGTTGTTTGATAGTTCCAAAGGGACCTCTCTGGCCAACATCTTAATCAGATGTGATCCAACCACAGAACTGGAGACGTTATTTGGTTATAAGAGACAGCCATTTGGTACTTTGTTTACCACATTATTTGGCAATTTCATTTAGTTCACCCTTATATATGTATGTACTTTTAAAAGATCCTGCTGTATTAAGTGTATTAATTTTATCTGTCTCTCCATATTCCCTTGCTCATACCCTCTTTCCTCCATCCCAGTCTCCCCATCCATCCATAACTATATATTTCCTTTTTCTGGAGATATCTATCAGCCACTGCCACCACCACCACCACATCTATTACTGTATAGAATTGTAGCTTGGTTATCATTGACTTAACAGCTAATAGCAACATATAAGAAAATATACACCATATTTATCCTTATTGGTCTCAGGATAATTTTTTTCTAGTTCTATTCATTTACCTGCAAATCTCAGGATTTTATATTTTTAAACAGCTGAGTAACATTGCATCATGTAAATGTAGCACCTTTTCTTTATCTATTTTTCTGTAGAGGGAAAGCTGTTTTTTTTTCCAATTTCTGGCTATTATGAGTATAAAATCAATGAACATAATTGAGAAAGTGTAGATAGAGAACCCTTTGGGTATAAAGTGATATAGCTGTATCTTGTGATAGGTTTATCCCAATCTCCCCAAGGAACTGGCACACTGATTGCCCACTATTCCCCACTTTCTCAGGTTCAGCGTATTTAGTTTTATGTTGAGGTATTTGATCCACTTGGACTTGAGTATTGTGTAGGGTAATAAATATGGATATATTTGCATTCTTTTACATGCAGTTTTCCAGTTTGACCAGCACCATTTGTTAGAGATGCTATCTTTTTTTTCTAGTGTGTATTCTGGCTTAAAAAAAAAATAAGAATCAGGTGTGCATAGAAGTGTGGATTTATGTCTAGGAATTTGGTATGATTCCATTGAATGATGTGTTTGTTTTATGCCAATATTTTGCATTTTCTTTTTCTTTCTTTGTTTCTTTTTTTATAGTTATTATAACTCTGTAATACAACTTTAAATGAGGGATAATGATACATCTAGAAGTTTTTTTGTGAGTCAGTTTTGGTAATCCTGTATGTTTTATGCTTCCATATGAAGCTGAAAATTGTCTTTTTGAGATAAGTGAAGGATTGTGTTAGAAATTTGATGGGGATTGCATTGCATCTGTAGATTGATTTTGGTAGGATGGCTATGTTTACTATGTTAATCTTAACAATCTATGAGTAGGGGAGAGCTTTCCAATTTTTTATGTATTTCTTCAGTTTCTTTGCTGTCTTAAAGTTTTTATCTTAAAAGCTTTTCAGATGCATGGTTAGGGTTACTGCAAAATATTTTATATTATTTGGCACTTGTGAAAGATTTGGTTTTCTGGATTTTTTTCTCAGTCTGTTTTAGTTGTTTATGTATAGGAGGATTATGGATTTTTGTGAGTTAATTTTTTATCCAGCTACTTTGCTAAACGTGTTTATTGGCTGTAGGAGTTTCCTAATGAGATAAAATTTAAATTTAAGTTTATTTTTCAAAATGTATTCACTTTACATCCCAATAGCCCCCTCTCTTGTCTCCTTCCAGTCCTATCCTCCTTACCTCCTCCCAGATCCCTCCCCAGCCCTCCCTCCCTCCCCCAATGCCTCACCCCTAGTCCTCAGAGGGGAGGAGCCTTTCTCCCCTATCAACTGACCCCAGCCTACCAAATCTCATCAGGACTGCCTCCCTCCTCTACCTCTGTGGCCTTCTAAGGAACCCTGCAAGGAGGACTTGGTCAAAGAGCAGGCACCAGAGTCCATGTCAGGAACAACCCCTCCTCTCCTTGTTGATGGCAGCAGGAAGAATTAAGTTTAGTGTTTACTATAGACTAGGATCAGTTGTTGCAAAAAAAATCATTAAACTACCCAGAGTCTTTATATTATGCTAAATTCAATAACAGTGAATGAAAGTTGAAAAAAAAAGAAGGTAGAAACCTGCTAAGACTGTTAGGACACAGTAAAAGAAATCAGATGTGCATGATTAATATTTGAACAAACAAATGGTCAGGTGTAGATTTCAACAGACATTTAGAATCAGTGTGAATAGGACATGATTTGGATAATGCACTAAATTCAAGAGGTGAATTTTAAGGGAGATTGACTATATAGAAAGAAAATCATTTATTTTGGGCATATTTAATGATAAATATTAAAAGCTTTCTTTTTTCGTTTTTCCTTTGTTTTTTTTGAGAGAGGGTTTCTCTGTGTAACCTTGGCTATCCTGGACTTGCTCTGTAGACCAGATTGGCCTTGAACTCACAGTGACTGCCTCTGCCTCCCAACTGGTGGGATTGAAAGAGTGCTTCACCATGCTCAGCTATTAAAAACTTTCTTACAATAAATGCAGCTGCCTGTATAAGACCAATAATAATTTATAACCAACTCCCAGTGAAAATAAGTAGCAGTAGACAAAGAGTGCAAACAGAAACCTCTCCAAACCCCCTTAAAGGAAATGGGACATCATCCTCTTAATGTTTCTTCAGGCTGATTTAGGGCAAATAATATCTTTGAAGCCTCCCCCCGCAAAAAAAAATAATTGGGGGATATGGTTAAGCAAGCCAGGGATAGTATTTGTGGTCCATTTTCTAAATTCTGAGAAATTCCAGGCTTAATAGGAATGCCGTGTGGGACAGTCTGAAATGCTGGACCAATTGTGACCAGAAGCTTTCTGCAACGCTGTCCTGGAAACTGTCCTGTTCTGATGGGTAAGAGCAACTGTGGCACCTGGGGCTGTAACACGGGGGATGCAGGATGTCAGTGTCCAGCATGCTGAGAGGAATGAATTCTGTCAGGTCTGATTCAGTGTCAGTGTCTGGGTCTTTTGTACTGAAAACATAATTTCTCACAAACATTATATGGTTCTAACATTATAATTGTATGAGGTGTGTGGGATGCACAGAACAATTAAAGTTGGTTCTCTGCTCATTGTATGAGCAGAAGTAAGACATCTGCAAATCTTCCTTCCTGCCATACTAAGAATGGCCTTGAATAATAAGTCACAGAGAATCATTTTTATTATGTTTCTTTTTAACATATATATTTATATTATTATAGATGAATAAAATAAACTACATACAGCAGGAAGAACCACAAGACAATTAGGGATTATATAAAGGTTACATTCATAGTGATTTAGTTATTTGTATTTGACAAACTTGAAGTAAATATCTTTCCTATCTTGTTGGGTTGATATCTATCATATCTCATCTCTATTGACTTAAAACGTCTATCTTGATCTAAAAATATCTTAACCCCTAACCAACTAAGCTTAATTGTGAGACCAAACTATCTGATCTTCAGCTCCATAAGAGACTTGATAAAGAATAAAAATTAAATAACTGAGTGAACAAGAAGTGCAGGTTAGCAACTTCCATACAGTTTACTGCATGAACCCTACACTCCCTCAAATGTTGGAGCATCATCTTCAGCCTTCTAGCCCAATATATCTGACAGACATATTTGTGAGGCAGGAACTATTGAGGACTTGTTTACTCTGTCATGGCAGAGTTCTGCTGTTGACTCTGCCTGCATCCAAGCTTGCCCATTTTTAGGCAGAATTCTGTTTGTGGCAGAAATGAGGACATTTTGCCCAGTGGCTTGTTTGCCACTTCTGAAACCAACTCCATAAGGAGGTTCTTTGATGCTCATCTTCTTCTTTGAGGCAGACTGCGTATTGCCAGGAGTTAACTTGTCTTGTTGTTAAAGAATCTTTAGAATAATAGAAACATCTTTAAATGCCATATTCTGTAGGTCTCTGAGGCCTTATTTAACTATTTTACCATATATATATATATATATATATATATATATATATATATATATATATATTAACATATCTATCTCTTAGACCTAGGATATATATTCTTGTGATAAAAGTAGACTGGTATTTGACATGACTATGACTTGTTCAACTAACAATTAGCTTGTATTACATAATTATCCTAAATAGGCTTCAGCACCACTTTCAAGGTATTGAAAGTAAACCTTGTATTTTAATTCAGTTTGATGGGAATTAGCCTGAGATGACCACAGCTCGGCATGGGGTGAGAGGGAGGTCAGACTATGCCTAAGATGACTTCTGTTCAGTGTCATAATGTACAAACAGGGCATAACACTCCTGAGATGTCCCCAGATGCTCAGAGACTCTGAGTGCCACTGAGGAGCTGGTAAGTGGTGCAGAAGTGGAAGAGAAAGAAAAACAGAAGGCTGTGGACACCCTAAAGAGAGGCAGAACTGGACACTCAGTGGTAGTGAGGAACAGTCCAATGTGAGAAGCCAGTGATACCACCTGGGACCATGGAGGGGCCCTGGTTTGTGCTGCCCCTTGGGTCCACATCTGGGTCTGTGGCCCTGAAGCAGCAGAGGTAGGTTGCTACGAAAGGCCAGGCTGATATCCCTGGACTGGGCTACTCTCTGGGGAATGTTGATGTCTAAGAGCTGTACAGAATTAGCCCCACCCATAGACTGGGCATTGTGGGAGATCTGGCCCCAGGGTATGAGACAGGAGAGTGGCCCTGCCACTTGTCTCCCATGACGTGGCATGGACAACAGTGAGATGTCCTTTGGGCCTTCACTACCTCAGGTGACTAGGAGACCTGGCCCTGGAGTCATGACTGCAGGAGAGCTGGTCCTGCCCCTCATCTGTTGTAGCACTTGGGAGAGCAGACTCTGCACCTTACCTGAGCAGCACAGTAAGGCTGACTTTGATGGGTGGTTGTGGTGGCTAGCCATCCTTGAGAGTGTGAGTGTGGAATATCTGGCCCCACAACTTGTCTGCCATGTGGCAGTGTGGGTAAGGTAGAAATGCCCCCTCCGCCTCACCCCTTGCTACCTACAGCAGGTGGGAGAGCTGGTCGTGGTGTCATGAGCGCAGGAAAGCTGTCCCTGCCCCTCACCTGCTGCAGCACTGAGGATAGTGGCCCTGTATGTCACATGGGCAGCACAGTAGTACTGGCCCAGGTTACAGGGTTTGCTAGTAAGCTGTCACAAGGGTATAGAGCAGGTGGGAGAGCAGGTGGCTGACCGGCTCAAATACCTCTCACCCACCTCAAGATCTATCCCATTAATGAGCTGCTAGAGTACTTGAAGGGGCCAGTCCTATAGCTCCAAAGTTACAGGATTTCCATGGCACAGAGCAACAAGAGGATGTCTGAGAGGAGTCCAGGGAGGTTCCTGTAATGTCACAGTAGCATAAGCCAGAGGCCCCAGTCTAGACCAAAAAGTCATTACAATTAATATCTTCAAGCAAGAAAGTGTGGACAAAAGGTATATTACAGGACACTGTGACACACTACAGCTTCTGCAGATTATTTTTCTCTCTTGGGCAGGAGGTTGGAAGGGTGAAGGACGGTACAAGGGGAAGGGGAGAAGAGTGGGATTGGGGTGTGCATGGGTGAAATCTGCAAAGAACCAATAAAAAGTTTTTAAACAGGAAATGGAGTTGGGAGGGGTGACAGAGTGGATATAAAATGTTAGTGGGATGAATGGGAGTGAATATGATCAAAGTACATTCTATGCATGTATAAGTCTCAAAAATAATGGCTAAAAATAAATCCTGAAATGTTTTGATTTTGGAAAAAAATGGAACAAGACAAAAATTAGAAAAAGGGAAAAGATGCCTAACAGTGCTACCTCATTTCCTTCTTGTTTTGAACATAAAGGCAAAGAAATTTGAGAAATTCCAAGAAATTCAAAGAAAAAAATGTCAATATTATACACCTTTGGAACATTCAGGAAAGCCATTAAAATCATTAAATGGGTCTAGAATATTCCAAGAAAGAAAAATAGAAATAAAAAATCATTTGGATAGCTTATCATGGTAATAAGACTAGCCTCTGAACAGTACAATCTATATAATTCCATTTACATAGAGTTTTAAAAATAATTTATAATTATTTGTGCTAGCTTGGTGATTGGTTACCTTTTATAGTTGATGCTGAGTAGAAAGATCATTTGTTGAGGCTCTTAATCTCTCATTTCTTTGCTTGGGAGTAACATGGCTATGATTTCTTACAAAAGCTCACTGAGATCTAATTTATAATTTTTACATTTTTCTCCATTTTTTACTATTTGGAAGCTTCATACATTTATACCATGAACTTAGGGACTCTCATCTCTCATGTTCTTTTCTCGTGCATTTCTCACTCCCTCTGGAACCCTTCCCAATGGGTCCCCTCATACTTTCGTGTCTCATATTTGTGTGTCCCACTAAATTTAATCAGAGTTATTTGCCTGAGTACATATTATGAATGTGTATTGTTTAGATTAACATATTAGAATTGAGAGAGCTACCTAGCATTTAAATACTTCAAGATAAACCATGACAACAATTATGACTTATGTAATTTGCTCTTATTGGGGAGATACATACACACTATTCCATAAATTGATATTTTTCATTTTAGGATATTGTATGTTTTTGAACATCTGCTCACTTCTGTTGTTTATAGATTTTCAATTTTTATTGAAATTCTAACATGAAAGCATATGTTTCTTTGATCCATATTTTTACTGTGAACTGGAAGACAATTTACAATGGGAAGTATTTGCTTCATTTACAGAAAGAGCTCATTAAAGTTCTGGAATCAGAATCTTTTACTGGTCCTTGTGTATGTAGAAAATTATGTCAAATATTTACTTCGTATCCTTGATTATTTCTTTCTAAGACTATGGGATTCATATAAATATAGTCTGCAAAGAAATTATTGCAGACATTTAAAAGTGGATATCTTGGTTACCTTTAGAATTAGAGGAGTTTTTAAAAAGTATTTTCAAGGTTGTGGCCTTGCAGATAATATTTCTCATGGGCATCTGCACTTGTTTAGACACAGTATTTTCCAGTCGAATGAGGTAATGTCTGATCTGCCATCTACCCTTTCCACAACCTCATTGCAGATCTTTGCCTCTCATTCTCCTGGCTCTAAGAACCCCAGTGTTTGTCCTCCAGGTCAACCTTTCCAAGGCACCTCCTGTGAGCCTGGATCTATGTAGTCTCCAAATAGCTTCCAATATAATCTTGCTGAAACCAAAGTTCAATTTTATAATTTTTCAACTTAAGGTTTATGAAGACATAGGAGTAATTACACATTCTGGTTTCTCCCACACCCATTTTAACTAGCTTTAATTTATTGATGTTTCTTTGTTCTAAGAAACCATGAGAACTTAGTACCCAGAGCTCTGTTCTACACTTTCATTGATTTCATTCTTATCAAATTATTCCTTAACAGGAAGGATGATTGTTTGCTTTGCCCAGTGAAGTGTCTGTTGCCCCAGAAAGAATGAGAGAAAGAATAAGAGTGCTAGAGAGATATTGTTACGTATTTTTTTTTAAATAAGTGCATGTCCTCTGGTGTGGAAGCATAGCCAAGTATCAACCTTCTCATTAGATCATCAAGTGCCCAAATGTTTCTGGATAAAGTAAATATATCTGAAGCTTCAAACCACCTTTTATGTTTTATTAGATATATACCAATAATATTTGATGTACCTAAATCTTAAAAATGTGTAATATGGAGTATAAAGAGTCTATCCATAGTTAAAGATTTAGGAATCAAACAGATTATAGAGGCTGAGGCCAAGAAATACAGAGATGAGTTTAGACCTTGGTCTCAGACAGACAAAATAGGGTCTGAAAGAATAAATTTTATTTTATTTTATAAAATAAAGAAAATTACAAAAAGTTTTAAAGCAGTGAGTGGTTAGGCTGTTTTTCTTTCCTTTGATACATTACTGACTACCATGTGCATGATGCAGAAGTGGGAAAATGACCATAGTGGGAATGTAATAGGGGCTAGGAAGGAGGTGGTGCCACAGATGGGGAGTTGTACAAATGGTATAATTCTTTTTTCCTGGGATCTATTTTACCAAAAGTCTGTTTTAGCAATCTGAGTCAAAGAGAAAAATAGGTCACTTGTTCTGAGTTATTAGGTTGCATTTGTATTTGTGTAATTATAAAAGAAATAAAGGCTTTTAGGGACAGTGCAAAGAGTGGAGTGAGTGGACGGTTGGCATTGAGGGTTAGTTCTTTGTGATACAAATTGGTAGGACAACTTATGCACAAGTCTGGAAGACAGGAAGTTTTAGTTCACACAGTTGTTGCAGACCAATAGAAGGCACTGAGATTTGGTAGGACCAAAGACTGTATAAAGTTGTAAGTAAACCTTGGTAAGAGGCAATAATTTGAGAGGACCTAGGAGACCAAGAGGGGAGGCTTGGAAGGGTTCTGCGGAGAAACCAGGTTGCATCTACAGCAAGAAGAAAGCAAGGCTCAGAGAAGAACATATGACTGAATGTGAAATAAAGACTTCATCCCAGAAGTGTCCTGTAGGACTCCAGGGAAGATGAAAGCATGATACACAGAGTAGAACACATTTGGATTTTCTATAATGTTACAAGGTCTTTGAGCTCGGCTTTCTGCAAATGATTTTGGTTAAATTGATGCAAAGAATGGTGGGCCTGTTGAAAAGTAAAGAAGTAAAGACGTTGTGGTTCTTGGCAAAGAGAACATTCCTCAAAACTGCCTTGCCCATGAAATGCCCGCACACTGCGGTACCCCAGCTGCACTGATGGCATAGAATAGGTGTTTTCATTTTCTTATCTGTTTTCTTGTGTGGGAGCAGTTGCTAGACATGCCTATGTAAATGCAGAAAAAAATCTAGGTGTTAGACAAGATAAATTTAGTCAAATTAATGCACTAATAATTTGTCCTCCAGAGATGCAAATTCCTGTTGTAATTCTTTCTCACATATGTAAGCACATTGGTCGTACAGCAAAACCACAAAACTGGAACCAAGAGCCACTTGGCATAAGCAGAAAGAGGCACTGATTACTTTAACATCTCCTTTCCTCTGGTTATTAGTATTTCTATGTCTGTAAATCCAACCTTCATTTCCATTACTGTGAAGTTCATATTAGATTTTTACCTCTGTAACAACATTTAAAACAGTAGTTATACTATCAAACAAAATCAACCAACCAAATGACAATCACAAGAAAAAAAAGATGACATGCTGTTGGGACCCCGTGTTGCAAAGCATATTAGTTCATTTTTGTTATTGTGATGAACACCATGACATATGGAAGAAAGAGTTTATTTTGAGTTGAGGTTCAATAATGACAGTGGAGGCATGGCAGAAGGAAGAAGCCGGGAAGTCACGCCTTTTCCATAGGCAGAGATCAGAGAGAGTGAACAGGAAGTTAGTCAAGACTATAAACATGCTAAGCCACTCCTGGTGACAGACTTCCTACAGCAAGGCTGAACGCCCTAAAGGTCCCATAAGTACCCCCAAATGCCATCCAAAGGAGACTAGAGGTTCATATATCTGAACCTGTTACAGACATTTCTCTTTTGAAACATAAAAAGAGAGTCACTGGGATATTGGCAAGTGAAATAAGGGTGAATATGATTATGTTTCATGTAAGACAATATCAAGACTAAAGAAAAGATATAATTAAGAAAAAATTCCTCTTGTCACCAACAATCATAACATGATGAAATTCTCTCTTATTATTTTCCTGGGTTTAAGTTTTAGACACTTTCCCTTTGTGTTTTGAAATAACTGGAACTGGAATTTGGTGAATTTTGATAATCTGAAAATAACAAGGCAAAAACAATATCTCATCACTTTTACCCTATCCTTTACACAATCCTGAGTGAAGGGCCAAAGCCACCATGGCCTGACTCATGCATGTCGCAGCCCGTGTCCTTTGTAAGGGCCCATGAACGTGTGGGTAGCCTGCTGGAGAATGACTTCTTTTTCACTCCTAGAGTTGATATGCAGCTGGCATAAGTGAGTAAGCCAGCATCATTTCTTCACTAGGGAAGAATGGCCAGTTAGCCAAGCTCTGCATAGACTAATATGTTCTTGAAATTTGATCAGCAGGCAGAGCTCAGATGTATGCAACAGAATTCGATCTGGCACTGGGATTACCTGCTCCTTTCAAGAAACTTCCATATTTGAAGTGGAAGTTCAGCCATAGTCCTGGTTATGAAAAGGAATAGTAGAAAATTGGATTACATTTTGTCCTCAGAGTCCTCCTCATAAGAACAGCTTCCACAAGTTTAGGTAAAATTATGCTGCATATATATATATATATACACACACACACATGTATGTGTATGTAGTTCTAAATAAAAAATGAGAAAAAAATTCATTAACACTTTAATAGTATTTTTCTCTGATGAATTTAATTAGGGAAATTATCTGCCTTGTATTTCTGTATGTTTTTACTTTCTAGTGATTTTTCACAGCTTCAGTATTGTTTATATATTGAGGTAGTAATTATTTATGAACTAAACTGTCATTTATTCCTGCTGAGAGAGGGAAAATCAGTTTTCTTCAATGGAATGGCATTAGATTTATTAACCACTCCAGGGAAGGCCTCATGATCAGTGACACTTGAGCAACATAAAATGAATCTCACAGTTTGTTTTGTTGTTTTTTCCTGTGTGTGTGTGTGTGTGTGTGTGTGTGTGTGTGTGTGTGTGTGCTCATATGCTTTTGTTTGGAATTTATTATAATTTGGTGGCTTAAGGGAATTAGAAAAGTGTTTTTATTTTGCTTTCTTAATATTGGCAGACATTTTGGTTGTAGTGGGTGCTTATATTTCTTAGAAAAAATTTAAAGTTGGATGAGTAGGGCTGAGGGGAGGAGAAGGATGGGTAAGGCTGAGGGGAGGAGAAGGACGGGTAGGGCTGAGGGAAGCAGAAGGATGGGTAGGGCTGAGGGGAGGAGAAGGATGGGTAGGGCTGAGGGGAGGAGGAGGATGGGTAGGGCTGAGGGGAGGAGGAGGATGGGTAGGGCTGAGGGGAGGAGAAGGATGGGTAGGGCTGAGGGAAGCAGAAGGATGGGTAGGGCTGAGGGGAGAAGGATGGGTAGGGCTGAGGGGAGGAGAAGGATGGGTAGGGCTGAGGGGAGGAGAAGGATGAGTAGGGCTGAGGGGAGGAGAAGGATGAGTAGGGCTGAGGGGAGGAGGAGGATGAGTAGGGCTGAGGGGAGGAGGAGGATGGGTAGGGCTGAGGGGAGGAGAAGGATGCGTAGGGCTGAGGGGAGGAGGAGGATGCGTAGGGCTGAGGGAAGGAGGAGGATGGGTAGGGCTGAGGGGAGGAGAAGGATGAGTAGGGCTGAGGGGAGGAGGAGGATGCGTAGGGCTGAGGGAAGGAGGAGGATGGGTAGGGCTGAGGGGAGGAGAAGGATGCGTAGGGCTGAGGGGAGGAGAAGGATGAGTAGGGCTGAGGGGAGGAGGAGGATGAGTAGGGCTGAGGGGAGGAGGAGGATGGGTAGGGCAGAGGGAAGGAGAAGGATGAGTAGGGCTGAGGGGAGGAGGAGGATGCGTAGGGCTGAGGGAAGGAGGAGGATGGGTAGGGCTGAGGGGAGGAGAAGGATGAGTAGGGCTGAGGGGAGGAGGAGGATGCGTAGGGCTGAGGGAAGGAGGAGGATGGGTAGGGCTGAGGGGAGGAGAAGGATGCGTAGGGCTGAGGGGAGGAGAAGGATGAGTAGGGCTGAGGGGAGGAGAAGGATGCGTAGGGCTGAGGGGAGGAGAAGGATGAGTAGGGCTGAGGGGAGGAGAAGGATGAGTAGGGCTGAGGGGAGGAGGAGGATGCGTAGGGCTGAGGGGAGGAGAAGGATGAGTAGGGCTGAGGGGAGGAGGAGGATGAGTAGGGCTGAGGGGAGGAGGAGGATGAGTAGGGCTGAGGGAAGGAGGAGGATGGGTAGGGCTGAGGGGAGGAGAAGGATGCGTAGGGCTGAGGGGAGGAGGAGGATGGGTAGGGCTGAGGGGAGGAGAAGGATGCGTAGGGCTGAGGGGAGGAGAAGGATGAGTAGGGCTGAGGGGAGGAGGAGGATGAGTAGGGCTGAGGGGAGGAGGAGGATGGGTAGGGCAGAGGGAAGGAGGAGGATGGGTAGGGCTGAGGGGAGGAGGAGGATGAGTAGGGCTGAGGGGAGGAGGAGGATGAGTAGGGCTGAGGGGAGGAGGAGGATGGGTAGGGCTGAGGGAAGGAGGAGGATGGGTAGGGCTGAGGGGAGGAGAAGGATGCGTAGGGCTGAGGGGAGGAGAAGGATGAGTAGGGCTGAGGGGAGGAGGAGGATGCGTAGGGCTGAGGGAAGGAGGAGGATGGGTAGGGCTGAGGGGAGGAGAAGGATGCGTAGGGCTGAGGGGAGGAGAAGGATGAGTAGGGCTGAGGGGAGGAGGAGGATGAGTAGGGCAGAGGGAAGGAGGAGGATGGGTAGGGCTGAGGGGAGGAGGAGGATGGGTAGGGCAGAGGGAAGGAGGAGGATGGGTAGGGCTGAGGGGAGGAGGAGGATGAGTAGGGCTGAGGGGAGGAGGAGGATGAGTAGGGCTGAGGGGAGGAGGAGGATGGGTAGGGCTGAGGGAAGGAGGAGGATGGGTACGGCTGAGGGGAGGAGGAGGATGGGTAGGGCTGAGGGGAGGAGAAGGATGCGTAGGGCTGAGGGAAGGAGGAGGATGGGTAGGGCTGAGGGAAGGAGGAGGATGGGTAGGGCTGAGGGGAGGAGAAGGATGCGTAGGGCTGAGGGGAGGAGAAGGATGGGTAGGGCTGAGGGGAGGAGAAGGATGGGTAGGGCTGAGGGGAGGAGAAGGATGGGTAGGGCTGAGGGAAGGAGAAGGATGGGTAGGGCTGAGGGAAGGAGAAGGATGGGTAGGGCTGAGGGGAGGAGAAGGATGCGTAGGGCTGAGGGGAGAAGGATGCGTAGGGCTGAGGGAAGGAGGAGGATGGGTAGGGCTGAGGGGAGGAGAAGGATGCGTAGGGCTGAGGGGAGGAGAAGGATGAGTAGGGCTGAGGGGAGGAGGAGGATGAGTAGGGCTGAGGGGAGGAGGAGGATGGGTAGGGCTGAGGGAAGGAGGAGGATGGGTAGGGCTGAGGGGAGGAGAAGGATGCGTAGGGCTGAGGGGAGGAGAAGGATGAGTAGGGCTGAGGGGAGGAGAAGGATGCGTAGGGCTGAGGGAAGGAGGAGGATGCGTAGGGCTGAGGGAAGGAGGAGGATGGGTAGGGCTGAGGGGAGGAGAAGGATGCGTAGGGCTGAGGGAAGGAGGAGGATGCGTAGGGCTGAGGGGAGGAGGATGGGTAGGGCTGAGGGGAGGAGAAGGATGGGTAGGGCTGAGGGAAGGAGGAGGATGGGTAGGGCTGAGGGGAGGAGAAGGATGCGTAGGGCTGAGGGGAGGAGAAGGATGGGTAGGGCTGAGGGGAGGAGGAGGATGGGTAGGGCTGAGGGGAGGAGAAGGATGAGTAGGGCTGAGGGAAGGAGGAGGATGAGTAGGGCTGAGGGGAGGAGAAGGATGAGTAGGGCTGAGGGGAGGAGAAGGATGGGTAGGGCTGAGGGGAGGAGGAGGATGGGTAGGGCTGAGGGGAGGAGAAGGATGCGTAGGGCTGAGGGGAGCAGAAGGATGGGTAGGGCTGAGGGAAGGAGGAGGATGGGTAGGGCTGAGGGAAGGAGGAGGATGGGTAGGGCTGAGGGGAGGAGAAGGATGGGTAGGGCTGAGGGGAGGAGAAGGATGGGTAGGGCTGAGGGGAGGAGGATGGGTAGGGCTGAGGGGAGAAGGATGGGTAGGGCTGAGGGGAGGAGGAGGATGGGTAGGGCTGAGGGGAGGAGGAGGATGAGTAGGGCTGAGGGGAGGAGAAGGATGCGTAGGGCTGAGGGAAGGAGGAGGATGCGTAGGGCTGAGGGGAGAAGGATGGGTAGGGCTGAGGGGAGGAGAAGGATGCGTAGGGCTGAGGGAAGGAGGAGGATGGGTAGGGCTGAGGGGAGGAGGAGGATGAGTATGGCTGAGCGGAGGAGGAGAAGGATGAGTAGGGCTGAGGGGAGGAGGAGGATGCGTAGGGCTGAGGGGAGGAGAAGGATGGGTAGGGCTGAGGGGAGGAGAAGACGAATTAGAGGAGGAGAATAATATGATCGATCTCATTTAGACTTAAAAGTTGCTTTAAACAATAAAAGCAAAAACATGAAAAATAATAATTTGTGAAACTGAAAAACATTCAGTAATTGTGTGTGTGTGTGTTTGTGTGTGTGTGTGTGTGTGTGTGTGTGTGTGTATACATATGTTTGATGGATTTTTGCATTTTCAAAAATGTGCATTGGTATTTTGCCTGTATATCTGTGTGAGGGTGTCAGATCCTATGGAGCTTTAGTTACAGACAGTTGTGAACTGCCATGTGTGTGCTAGTAATTGAACCCAGGTTCTCTGGAAAGGCAGACAGTTCTCTTAACCAATAAGCAATCTCACCAGGCCCCATTTAATGGAGTTTTTTTTTATTTGACAAGCAATATTTTTATCTTTTTTATTGATAATATTCACATTACATCTCGATTGTTATCCCATCCCTGTATCCTCCCATTCCTCCCTCCCTCCTGTTTCACCCTATTCCCCTCCCCCATGACTGTGACTGAGAGGGACCTCTTCCCCCTGTATATGATCCTATGGTATCAAGTCTCTTCTTGGTAGCCTGCTATCCTTCCTCTGAGTGCCTCTTGGCCTCCTCATCAAGAGGACGTGGTCAAATATGGGGCACCAGAGTTCATGTGAAAGTCAGTCCCTACTTTCCATTTTTGACAAGCAATTTTTTGTATAGGAATAGGAAGGTGTGTGTGTGTGCGTGTGTGTATGTGTGTGTATGTGTATGTGTGTGTGTGTGTGTGTGTGTGTGTGTGTGTGTGTGTGTTGGATGGATTTTTGAATAATAGCATAAACTTGTTGATTACTGATATAATCATTGATTTCAAGCTACAAGTTAGAAGTCTACATATATATATAATATGAATACATAATAAATATTTTATATTAAACAAAACTTAAACCATGTTCATATATTAGAGCATTATCAAATTTCTATCTTAAACTTCACAATGATGACTACCTATCACTAAAGTTAAGCACAAGAATGATGTGCTGGTGGTCCTGAAAGTCTATGGGGATAACTCTAGATGAGACTCCTAGCAGTGAGGGAGGCATATGGAGCCTGAAGTAGCCACCTCCTGCAGCCGTGGGGGACTCTCAGTGAAGAGAGATGGACACCAACTGATCCATAAATCCTTTGACCCAAAATTGGTCTTGCTTACAAGAGGTGTAGGGATGAAGATGGAGCAGAGATTGAGGAAATGGCAAACCAATGACTGGACCAACTTGGGACCCACCCCATCGGATAAAGCCAACCCCTGACACTATTGATACTCTGCTATGCTTGCAGACAGGAGCCTGACATAACTGTCTTCTGAGAGGCTTTGTCCAGCGGCTTATGGAAACAGATGCAGAGGCCCACCACAATCAATGGACTGAGCCTGAGGTGCTATCTAGGAGAATGGGGGGGGAAGGATTGAGGGAGCCGGAGGGGCCAGGGACACCACAGGAAGACCTGCAGAGTAAACTACCCTGGGCCCATGGGGAAATCACATAGACTGAACCACCAACCAAAGTCCATACACAGGGCCAGACCTAGATCTCTTACATATGTGTAGATGTACAGCTTGTCATCATGTGAGTCCCCTAACAACGGCAGTAGTGCTTGTCTCTGAGTCTGTCGCCTGCCTTTGGATCCCTTTCCTTTGCCCTACCTTGGCTGCCTTGTCTGGGAGAGGATGTGCTTAGTCCTGCTGTAACTTGGTCTGACAGCATGGGTTAGCACTCATTGGAGGGCTTCCCTTTCTATGAGAAGTGAGAGAGGGTGGCATGAGGGTGGGGCTGGAAGGAGAAGAGGGAGGGTGCTGTGATCAAGCTGTAAAGTGATTAAGTAAGTAAGTAAGTAAGTAAGTAAGTAAGTAAGTAAGTAAGTAAGTAAATGAACAAGCACAAAAAAGATGCAGACCTCTCGGCTCCTGCAGCACCAAGTCGGCCGGCATGCTGTCATGCTTCCCACCATGATAATGAGCTATACCTCTGAAACTGTGAGCCAGCCCCAATTAAATGTTTTCCTTTAAGAAAAAAATAACCAGAAAGTGCTTATTAGAGGGTGTGAATGATTAATCTCAAAGGACAAAGAGATTTGTGAGGCAGATTTCACATGAGCATGTGCATGAGCACATTTCAGCGGTTTGAACTTCTGAGTAATAGAATAAAGAAAGGAGAAGCATAACTCAGTCCCTTTAAACACCTACTGTATAAACTAAGGCAACCTGTACTCACTCATCTCAGCGTGCCTCAATAGCAGAATGATTAATATTTGTTCTTGATAGTTACTCCTGAAAAAACTGCCCTTTTATTGTACAACAGACCGATTCCTACTGGTTATAAATGGCCAAGTTATTTGTTTATAAAGAATGCATAAGTAATAATAACAAACATCATTAAGATAAATTTGACAAGACAGATTACTAGTCAATATCCTGTGAGAGCTTAAAGAATGCTGCTACTGTGGACTTTGACTCTTGGTGATTTGTTTCTTTGTATGTATCTGTTAGTCTTATGCTTTAAGTCTGTATGTGGTTTCTAATGATAAATGCTCTTGAGACACAGAATGAGTCTCTCTCTCTCTCTCTCTTTTTTTTTTCTTCAACGATGACACTCTAATTCTGAGAGTACAAATGCTGGTCTCAGGGCTCTCAGGGTTACCCAAATAGACAGCTTCTTCATCTTTTCCACTTTCAATGCTTGAAGTGCCTGTGCAGGCTTTTTACTTCAGGGCAACTTTTCAAGAGTTTGTAGTTTCTTGCTCTTGTTTCAGTTCATCTTTTGCATCTGGTAATTCTGAAGAATTACATTACTTCCCATGAGAACAGTAATGAAAGCATTTTAGATATAGCATATTATTTGAGTTTTATGTTGCCAGAAGCTAAACAAATATTGTATACTTTGTTGTAATCTATTTTCTTTCTTATATTTTAAAAACCTAACATATAATGCCACATCTATAGTGGGTGTGGTGGCCAAGGAGGATTGTGAGTGCAAAGTCATACTATATCTCAACAATTAAGACAACAAAAACTCATATTCCTGAAGAAAAATAATAATAAACTGAAGTGGAAGATAAATAAGAAACTTGGAAGGGATTGTGCTTAGAATGATTATTAATTATTCTTTCCACAAAGCAGTTGTCATTTTATAAAAGAAAAAAGTGAATCTGCAAATTAAATCTCTCACTGGAGTTTTGCCGTGACTTCCGGCTTTGCAGTACATTATGGGACTCTCAGGCAATCAGATGTGTTGAAACTGAAGATTATCAAGACAAAAGTAACCCAGCTTCATCCAACACTGTGCTTCCTGTGATCCAGCATCGTCACTGTGTACAGCACACGAGCGTTTAATGTTTCTTTGTTCTCCATCAACACATTCATTTCATTTTCTGAATTATCTTGCAGGATAATGTTAGTGTCATTGTTTAGACTGAATGATCTATTTGTTTCAATATAAGCATCAGGTGAAAGCAAATCTTTTCACATAGGAGCCAATGGCATCATTTCCTTCTGAGTTCCTGTCACATCAAAGAATGCATTACATTTCAAACGATGTGGGAACTGGGGAGAATCATGTTTCCCTGTGATTCGTTCTGCTTTCTTTGTTTTCAGTCTTCTGATATGAAATCCTGTGGTTTTAGAAGATGTGAATGAGACATATAATACAGTTAATTTTATAATCTAATAGAACCTTAATTAAATCTCAGTTTGATTTCAAGAAAATGGCCATATGCTGTGTATGGTGAGGGAGAAGGAGTGCATGCTCACTCTTAGTCAGCATGCCAACCCTGTCTCCTATCTGAAGGCTGGAAAGCGAGTTGGCCGTGTCCTTATGTTTAAGGTTATCAGGTTGCTGACATTTCCAAGATGACAATTCCTGGGTTTGAAGTATGATTGATGGCATTCTTAAGAGAACAGGAACAAAACTGAAGATTGGCCTCCATCTTTAATATGGTGTGAAGGGCAATTTCTCAAAACTGGATGGAAACTTCATAGGTAGGTTACAAACATGATGATGAGATTACATTTTAAATGCTATTTAGACACTAGACAAATTATGGACAAGGCATTATTTTTACATTTTTTAAGTTGTGATTTTTTTTAAATTTTAAAATAGAAGTTAAAGAAATGGTTCAGCAGTTAAGAGCACCTGCTTTTCCAGAGGACCCAAGTTTAATGCCCAGCGCTGATGTCATATATCCCAGTACCATCCATAGCTCCAGTCTCTGGCCTCTTTGCTAGGAAGAATATGAGGCTTGACTCTTATTTTATGTTATTTTTAGAAACTATATAAGGGTCAAGAATTAAGATAACATCCTTTGAAGGCCTAGGAAATGCCTTGGAAAACCACTAGACATGAGTAAGACCTGTTACTCCTTTTCCAGGTTTCAATTTGGAGGCTGCAGAAAATCCTTTTAGTACAGCATTCATTCAGTTGTCTAATTTCCTTATGTGACTCCATGGCAACTTCATTACCTTGTTCTAAGAATGAATGTCCAAATAAAAGGACTGAGAGTATTTGTACTTTAAAATAAAGAGTAATCTTTTTTTGTGTAAAAATTCATGTATGATGTCAATGTGGGTGGGATTCAAAGTTTTGTTTTTTTGTTTTGTTGTTGTTTTGTTGTTGTTTGTTATCTGCTTGTTTTGAAATGGAAGGTGAGGGTACTATTTCACCTTCAAATCTCTGAGGCAAGGCTACTTCATTCCCCAAGAGAAAAAAATATTTGTGCTTCGATGAAATGGTACAGAATATTATAGTTCTCAAATGCTTAATTTCTTCTCATAGAAATTTCAAGGGAATTTAGGATGTATTTGGAAGGCACTTTTTTTTCTAGTGCAATCAGGTTGCTATGGCAAACCTATTATTTTAGGCAAAGCAGGACTATGTTAGTAAAGTGCTAATCTCTTTTATGTTTTATGTGAGCCTCTAATTACTCTCCAACTATTGAGCTTGTTCTGCAAGCATGATTTACAACATTTTATAAAAGGAGAAAAATAAGGTCATAGACAGTGAGCCTGCTGTTACCATCTTGGCAGGTGCAGTCAGTATAAAGAAGCTCTTCTTAAATAATCTAATTCTAAAGCAGGAAGTACAAATTTTGGTTGCTTTAATTGAAAAATAAAGTGAGAATAGAGGTGAACAAATTTTATCTAAGTAATTAAAATCTATGTCCCAGTATGTTTTATTATTGAAAGTATGTGCAGCAATAATGATACTGTAATATAATGTTTATGTGTGATGTTTGCAGAACATCTATAGGACACAGTGCCTTGGAAATGCCCTTTGTATCCAATACATCTTTTAGCATTTATAATAATCCTGGGTAATGTCCTAACATAGAAGTGATGATAAATGAGGCCTGACTTATTCTTTTAAATAATTGTGTTTACCAGAAGATATGCCAACGTCAAAATCCAGCCCTATATTTAAAGTTAAGAGCGTGCCTGTTCTTTCAGAGGACTCAACTTATAGTGCCCATGTTGGGGTACTCACAAATGCTTGTAAACTCCAGCCACAGGCGGAACGTGGTCTTTTATGAGACATGATCTCCCTCCCTCTCTCTCTCTCTCTCTCTCTCTCTCTCTCTCTCATTGTGACTCTTCCTAACATTTAACTAAACACTATAAAGTTCAACTTTGCACTACCAGAAACTTTTGCTAGTCCTATAGAGTATGGCTACTAGTACACTTTACCTTTATTCACTCCTCATTGATGCTACTTAAACATCCTTTTAAGAAGTGTGTCTTCAGTAGCTGCCATGATAGTTGATAATCCTATTGTGTGTTGATTTAACAACAGAGCTGTGATCACATGGATATTGATAATTAAGAGTAGTGAGTCTTGTTGAGCCTATGTTTGCAGGAGAACATGTGTGTTCTCTATGTCATTATGCTTTAAGGAAGATGATGTTTATCATACAAACACCTTAGTATGAGATGAGGAGTAGACATTGTGTGTGGATTTGTATGTACATGTTTGTGGGCACTTGGCAAATTACTACAAGAGCAAGGAAGGGAATGGAGAATCAAAAGGAATTGCAGAGAGGGAAGGAAGAGGGAATGAGGGACATATAAACTGAGAAACAAAAATTTGCCTCCATAGTTTCATACAGAAGGCTTTGGAAAGTTTTAGACCGTTAGCTTCTATCAGAGATGAACTTTCCAAGAACAATTCCTCCAGACAGTTTTCTGTTTTCACCAGGGTGAATTATTTCTGCTGTGAATGTCCCCTTTTTTGTTCACTAGTCATCATTTACATTTGCTCTTATATGTATGTTCATGAAATCATACATATATAATATATGTACATATGTAATATACTTAATGTTTACCTAGCAGGATGATTATTTAGGATGATTAAGGAGTATGCTTTATTTATGCAACTTCCTTGCTTTGCTATAGTTTGATTTAAATAAATTAAGTAGTGACTTTTAAGAATCAAATTTATCAATACTTCCCTTTACATTTCCTGTCTGAAAACTTTTCATGTCATGTTTGTAACAGCCTTTTCCATCTAATGGTTAGAAAAACACCATCCAATTCTCCTCTCAATATTTTGTGATTCAAACTTTTATATTTAAATGATGACTTTACTGAATTAATTGATTTAATTAAATGCGGTTCAATAAAGGAACTGAACGTCTTTTTAAAAAATGCCTTAGGCTATAATAAGCTTATTTTTAAATAACCTACTAAGGCCTGAAGAGATGGATCCATGGTTAAAAAACACTTTCTAGCCTTGCAGAGAACCCAGGTTTGGTTCTAAGCACCCACATGGCTGATCACAGTCATCTGTAGGTCTACTATCAGTATCCTAGTGTGTGGCCTCTATGGGCGCTGAGTCCTCGGATTTTAAATATGCACACATGCAACAAAACATCCTTACTTATAAAGAAAGTGTAAACATTTTTAAATATTTTTAAAATAACATATTAAGCCCATAAGATATACGCAAACGTTTAGCCCTGGAAATAGAATAATGCCTCCATGCTAGTGAGTCCTTTCCCTCTGCGCCCCTGGAGCATGCTTCCTCCCCTGTGAAGATATCATTTCCTTCAAAGTAATCACATCTGTGCTTTCCCCCCTCCACCCCCCAAGACAATGTTCTTAAGTACTGCAGTGTTTAGACTTGCTTGTTTGGGAAGGACACCAGCAAACTTAATGTGTGATTCTACAAGTGACTGCTTGCTTGAAGAGTCTTATTTTACTGTATGCTAGAAAGATGGCTCAGGAGTTATGACGCTTACCTCCTGTCCCTGAAGAAGACACAGGTTGTATTCCTAACTCTCACATCAGGCAGCTCACAACTGTCTATAACCCCTGCATACACACACACACACACACACACACACACACACACACATGCACAATTTAAAAACAAAAGGATATAAAAATCATATATTGCATCTGTCAGCATATTAATTTCTCTGTGGTGTCCCAATTAAGGTGTATAAGCAGTCCATGGTTATTGAACATTTGAGACATTTCTCCTATGACATCATAAGGAAGAGTTTTGTTGAGAGTGTTTTGAAATACATCCTGGTGCAAAGATGTATGTTTTTATAATATTAATATAATCAAGTTTAATATAACCATTGTTGGTTTCTAGAATCTTCATACCAACATTACTTAATTATGTCAAACAATCACAATATTCTACATGTTTATAATCTGTATAAGATTCCACTTCAAGGCCATCTCCTGTGTTTATTGTGGTCTGTTTTCAAATTCCTGTTAATCTGACAGGTGTGTGGTAGAACATCATTGAGTTTTACTTTAAGTAAGAGGAGGCCTTTTTCATGTTTTTTTTTTTGTCCTTGTCAACTTCCCACATGCAGAATCACCCTTCCAGCTGACCTGCCCATATCTTTAATGTTTGTATGTATTTGTTGTCATTTTATAGTGTTCTGTGTATGGCAGATAGAAGGCAGTTGCCTGATCTGTTTTGCTGATTTCATCTCTCATTCTTTTTTGCACTACCAATACTTTTAGTGAATTTCAGGCTCCTATCAAATTCTTAATACTTTCTTTCATAGCTATTTACCCAACACCGTGTATGCAGAACATTGTCTTTCCTGTATGCCCCACAGCCATCTCATCCTAATGGAATGCTGACTATTCTAGGCCTCGCTTCTATATTGTCTATGTTGATTTTGTCGGTCTCTTTCCTTCAGACACAACCTCCTTTAAACAAGCCATGGCATCTTAGAAAAAAGTTTTCTGCATTCTTGTTCAACAGTGGTTTGCTTTTTGTTACTTTCATTCTAAAACTATCTTCGCTCACAGTCTGTATAGAAATCCTGATGAGATTTTGTTTGTGATTAAATAAAAAAAATATGTCAACTGGGAACTAATTGAAACTGTCAATAGTATTGAATGTAATTTTTTCTTTAACATTCTACTTAAATATTTTTAAAAAGCTGATATAGATGCAACTTATTTTTATGAATGTTTGATGTATAGTAACTGATCTTCTCTGTTCAGAATCGCAATAATCCTTAGTGGTGTTTTGCATGATTTACATTTCTGCCTTTACTAGTCCATGACATAATACTATTTGTTTACTAGTCCATGACATAATACTATTTGTTTTGCTTGTGTGTGTTCCTTATGTTATATCTTTCATCCCATATTTCACTGCCAAAGTTTTCCAGTGTGAATGTGAGCTGAACTGACAAGATGTTTATATTTCTAATAGTCTTAAACTTTTTCCAGTGTTGTTGATAATATTAAGAATCTATTATCATTAAGGTAGTGTTTTTGTATTTCTTTTTTCTTTTCTTCATTTTCATTATTACTAACTTATTTACTACAGTGGGGGGGGAACATTACATTTAATTAGATTGTATTTCATATGATTCATCTTTGTCTGACAGGAGACTACTCTCCTTATCCTTTTCAAAAAAATACACATATACAGCCAGGTGCAGTGGCCCATACATCAGCACTCTGGGAGGCAGAGGCAGGCAAATCTCTGTAATTTCAAAACCAGCCTGGTCTACAAAGTGAGTCCAGGACAGCCAAGGCTACACAGAGTAACTCTGTCTCAAGAAAAAAATAAACATGCACACATGCACACAGGTATTTATTTTGTTGAATAAGATGCCTGAATATTTATTTGAAAACAATTTTGTGTTTTAAAAAATCTATCGTATTTCAATTAGTACCACATTAATTTAGTATATTCATGAAAAATACTTCCTTCAAATTCTGCAATACAGTATGCCTTTTACAAAATGAAAAATCTCTTAAGACCTTAGAGATGACGTTATGCAGGAACACAGTTTAAGTTCATTCGTTTTGTGTTGCTAATATTCATGTATATAAGAAATTTTTTAATGTTAGATTTGGTTTACTATAGGAATGCAAAAACTTACTCGTTTAATATGCTTTTACTATATGTCTTAGTATTTTAATAAAACTGTAATTTTATTTTTATAAAAACATTCATTATCCCCTTTTCTGTTTGGTTTAATCTTATTTTTATTCATTTGCACTAATAATAATAATGACTATAATGAACATGTTTCTGCCTTCATTTTGATTTTGATTATTCCTTATTAGCCGTGACATTATTATATTATAGGATATTATTTAGATTGACTGGATCATTTTGTAGAACTAGTTAGATTATCATTTTATCAAAGATATAAGAGTATTCAAAGGGGCTACGTCTAGTTCAATAATACATTTGAGATTCTTTTTCATGTAATATAGTTTTAAAAACATAGAGGGCAAGATTTTACTTGGAAAAATACAGGAAAAAAAGTTTCCAAGAGTGAATTTGGAGACAAGCCAAGATTCAGTATCTGTATAAAGACTCCTCAACTTAAGGCTTAATTGTTACTCACAAATAAGGTTATTTTTATTCACTGGTTTAGATTTTTGCGTATTAATACAAAATAAGTTTTATTTTGATACATTGGTATAGGAATCAAATTTAAGATTGGTTTTCACACATTACTCTAAGATGAGGGGTTGTACTCACACAACTCAATTATGGTACAAGGTTACTTCCAATGCTTTGAAAGTGCTATTGCAGGTCGTTTAAAATAGCTAAGTAATACAAGCTAATTGTTAGCCGATCAAATAATGTCAATTACTAGTCTACTTTTATCACAAGAATATATGTCCTAGGTTTAACAGATGTAATTCTATAGATAGATAAAGTAAAATAGATAAGGTCTTCAAAAACCTCAGAGACCTACAGAATAGAAACGGAAAGATGTTTCTATTATTTTAAGATTCTTTGACAATAAGACAGGTTAATTTCTGGCAAAACCCAGTCAGCATCAAAGAAGAAGATGAGCATCAAAGAACCCCCTTATGGAGATGGCTTCAAATGTGGCAAACCAGCCACTGGGCAAAATATCCTCATTTCTGCCCCAGACAGAATTCTGTCTAAAAAAGGACAAACTTGAATGCAGACAGAGTCGATGGCCAATCTCTGCCAAGACAGGGTAATCAATGCCTCAATAGTTCCTGCCTCACAAATATGTCTGTAAGATATACTGGGACAGAAGGCTGAAGAAATGCTCCAACATTATAGAGAGTTTTGGGTGACTGTTCAGGCAGCAAACTGTCTCTGTCATTGTTTCTGTTTTGGAAAGCTGCTAACCTGTACCTCAGGTTTACTTAGGTAATTAAGTTTTATTCCTTCTCACGTCTCTGATGGGGGTTGAAGACCAGATAGTTTAGTTTTACAATTAAGCCTAGCTGTTTAGGGGGTAAGTTAATTTTAGGTATAGATAGATGTTTTAAGTTGATCGAGATGAGATATAATAGATAGCGATTTACATTCAGAATTTTAGAATCACCAAGATAGAAAAGATGTTTTCTTCAAGGTTGACAAATACAAATAACCAAAACACTATGGATGTAACATTTATATAATTGCTGGTTGTTTTGTGGTTCTTCTTGTTGTATGTAGTCTATTGCATTTATGTGTAAAAAAAACTTTAAACAAACAAACAAAAAAGAAAATCCAGCAGGATACACTGAGCAAAACAATAAACAGCTAAAAACAGCCCTTAGAAATATGAAAAGAAAAGAAAGGAGAGCCTACTATACATGACTTCCGAGACACAGGACAAGATGATTCAGGAAACTGACCAGTGTAGTCACTGAAGCGACGGCTATAATTAATGGTGAGCCCAGAGGACCACAGTGGCCAGGACGAGAGCCGAGGTGGAAGAACACGGTCTCTCTTGAGTTTCTTGCTCTGCGCTGCACTGCTGAGCTGCTCATCTCCAGCTTAACACACTTTCCCACTCATCTGTGGTTTTGCTTTGTTTTAGCTCCTACATATTTCTCTAAGCACAACCACCGAGCTTACATTCTCACAGTAGAAAGGGATTGATCCGTCCTTCTCCTGATTTTGATTCTGCTTATTTACAGAGAAGAACATGACACCATATGTTTTCCGAGACCATGGTGATTTTAAAAGCAGTGCATTGGCTTATGGGAGAGTGTGTGAGGATTTATGTAGACATAACTAGCAATGGTACAAATGTCCAAGTGCTGATTATTTGATGAGCACAGAACAAAGTTTATGATAAAACATATGGTCATATCTAAAATGGCCTTAAATATTCATAGCAATGTAAAAATTTAAGCTTCCTTCATTAATGAATGTTTTAAGATTTTTGAGATAGTTAAATATACAGTTGAACTTAAAAAGAAAGAAAGCCTTAGGCAAATCCAACTCTTTCTATATTTAATAAAGCAATTATTGGGAAGAGTTGACTTTCCATATACTAATATTATTCAAATTGTTTTTATACTAATAGTCATTCTTAGAGCCAGGAAAAATTATCCAAAGTTATTTAATATTTGTTAGTATACTCCTTATCAACTATTTTATTTGTAATAAATATTTAGTGAACTGAGACAACCTCTTTATAGAAGCAGAACATGTAGAGGTGGCTCTTCTGTACAGCAAGATACTCCCATTCCGGAACCTTATGTAAAACAGAATCTCAATAAATATTTGTTAGTTTATTAGAGCACATTAGTCTTATATTTTATTTTGTAGTGCTAGTATTACGGATGCTAGCTAAGTATTTCGCAGGAATCGCCATTAACAGCCAAAGTCAATGTCTTTAAGTATTATTTGGTCTAAGACAAACATATGTACACCTTCAAAATAAAATGTTTTATATCTTGATGATATAGTAAAAACAGAAAGCCAAATTAAGATTTGATTTAAGTGAGACGTATTTTAAATCTGTTAAATGATTAGCTATACACAGATCTATGAGCTGTGTACATTTTCTGAACTAGGATGTTTATGGGTTTTATATATCAGATGTGAAATGCCTAAAATCTATTTTTATCTTTACTCTTAGATATCTTCCTTCCTTAATTATTATTCTTTACTAATGTATAATAAGCCTTAAAATCTGTATAACAAGCATTACTGTCTTTTATATAAAGTGTCATTGGACTGGCTTTTTGTAAAGCTTAATAACTTTTTAGGTCAATTATATTTAATAAAAGTAGTTCAAATTAATGTAGAAAACACTTAAGATAAAATTTGGTAGGTCAATACTGATTCTATTAACTAAATTAATGTATTTTTATTTATTTTATTATTTATTCACTTTACATTCTGGTCATAGCCCCATCCCTCCTCTCCTCCTGGTCTCATTCTTCCTCCCTGTTTCCCCCTTCACCTCTCCCCTACTCCTCAGAAAAGGGGAGCCCCACCCAACCTCACACCCAAGCATATCAAGTGTCAAGCATGTCAGGAGGGATGAGCACATCCTCCTCCCCTGTGCCCTGGTGACGTAGCCCTGCCGGGGGAAGTGATCAAAAAGCAAGCAACAGAGTCCATGTCAGAGTCAGCCCATATTTCCTTTACTAGGTGACTCATATGAGGACAGAGTTGCTCTCTTTTTTTGAGACAGGGTTTCCCTGGCTGTCCTGGACTCATTTTGCAGACCACGCTGGCCTTGAACTCACAGCAATCCACCATCTGTGCCTCCCTAAATGCTGAAATTAAAGGTGTGTGCCACCATGGCTGGGTAACTGAATTCTTTTCTTTTCTTTTTTTTTAATTCTATTATTTTTTCTTTTGCATATCTTTTTTTAAATATAGTTTATTAATTTATTCATATTACATCTCAGTTGTTATCCCATCCCTTATATCCTCCCATTCCTCCCTCCCTCCCACTTTCCCCTTACTCCCCTCCCCTATGACTGTGACTGAGTGGGACCTCCTCCCCCGTACATGCTCATAGGGTAATTTTTTATCACTCAAGTTTTTAAAACCCTTTTATAAACCAGCTATTTGTCATAATTTATTTGAGCATAGATTGATTATTGTTTTTATTAACATACCACAAATAGCACTCATTAGCACTAGACATTTATGCTGTCATTCTCTTTTGTCCTTATTTGTGATAATTTTAATTTATGGTAGTTTATGGAACCACATTCAAATTGTCAAAACTTTAGAACAATTTATAAAATAGTATTATTTCTTAAATAAAAGAAATAGATTAAATCCAACTTCTTTTTCAATTAAGACAATACATCTACCTACCATTTTCTTTCTACCTCAGTAGCTGAGACATTTGCTAACTGCCAACACAAGCAAAAAGTCACTGGTAGTTTAAACTGGCAAAAATCTCGCTGCTTTGCTAAGATTTGGGCACCGATTGTCTAGTACAAGGTTGTAATTAGTGCTTTAGTAATGAAATTACACTAGATGAGAGACAAGGTATGTTACCAAGCATGAGTAGGGCAATGGTGCCATAGAGAGCACACATTTCCACTGTTTCCTCACCACTGGTGGCATTCTATAGAGGAAATGATTTTAAAAAAAGCAAGAGCAGGAAGCAGTGAGGCACATGGACAATGTCTGTGCCTTCAGTGTGCAGCCATCATTAACTATATGCTTCATTATTTGTGGAAGCGAATATTTTACGAAGAGTTCTGGTCATAATTCACTTGGATCACCGCCTCTGCAGCAGCCTGGATAGCAGGACCATCCGAGACACAGGTTGCAGTTGCCCTGTGCAGTGCTGAGTGTTCTGCTTCATCTTGGAGCCTATACCTTTGCTTGATAATCATAACTCTATAAATAGGTTTTAATGTGTCTCCATTCCGGCCACTAAAGGCCAAGCAGAGGGGCTGGGTTTTTGTTGGTGGTTTTGTTTTGTTTTGTTTTTTTTATGAAGGGACCCTTCTCTGTTGCTGAAGTTAGAGCTATCCACAAGTAGAAAGAAGAATTGTTCAGAATCCAGCAAAAAATGGGTTAAAAATGTCTCATCATTCATAATGGTCTAGGTGGACGCTGGCCCCACCAGCCTCGACAGAAAGTCTGCATCATTGCATTAGATCATCTGCCACTTCAGCTCTGCGACTGTATGATGTAAATACCATTTACTTCCTTCATCATCAGCAATGCCAAATGTCTATAACAAGATACAAATGCAGCGACACCCCTGAGCATCACTGTATCATGTCTGTGGGCGTGTAAATATGGTAGCTGGGCTGATGAGTGGAAGTAACAGATGTCTTGGAGCACTGTCATCCAGATGAATTTCTGGCAAACCAGTCCTGTTTCTGACAAAAGAAAGTTTCTTCTTGTGTGGTGTCATGGTGCTCCATTAGGATACAATATAATTTAATAGTTAGGTGAACACGGCTTAAGGTCAGTGAGAATGCATGTGAATTTTGATTCTAATATTAACTAGCTGGTTCACCATGAACAACTGCTTGGCCACAATGATATCTCAATTTCTTATCCTTTCAAATGGGCGTAATGTGGTAGTCAATATGTAGTATTTTTAAAACAAAGAGATAAATTGAGAAGTCAGTGTTTAACACCTAGGTATAACTAAAGAAACAATCTCACTGAGAGGCTTCCTGAGGCATGAATCAAACTCATTCTGCAATACTTGCAGATTTCAAATAGCAAAATTTCAGGCTAAATATAATAAAACTGAGGAGCTCATGGGTTTTGATGTTTGCTCCATGTTAAACTGATTTTTATGAACTAGAGAATTGGCCACAAATAATCACTAAATTATCAAACAGAAATATACCTATGATTATTTTTTAGATGGTGTTCCACCCCCATTTTAAATTACCAAATTATGTTAAAGTAAATGAAAATATATACTGATCATATGTGAATATTTTATATACATTGTATATTCTTCTTCGTTGCTATCGCTTTAATGGTACATTAAGACTAAATTAGGTATTAAATAGTTTCATCAATCCTCAAGGTTAGTTAAACAAAAAGAAAAGTGGCGTAATATGAGGAGCCAACTTCTGAGCTAGCCACTGTCTTTTTCACTCCCAGCTTTCTTGGCATTTATGTTTGACCTTCAGCGTGTTATAGGGAACGTGTTACAGGTTTGCTGAACACTTCAGATTTGGGTTTTGAACATGCTTCTCATGCTGTCCTTCCTCGCTGTGCTCTCTCTGGATACCCGTAGGCAAATGTGAATGTGGCAGGTGCACTTGCTACCCTCCTGGAGACAACAGAGTGTACGGCAAGACCTGCGAGTGTGACGACCGGCGCTGTGAGGACCTGGAGGGTGTGGTCTGCGGAGGTAATGCCTGTTCGCTCAGCTTTACATCCTCTGCATGCCGTTGGCTTTGCCTGCCCTTCTTTATTGTTTGCCCCTTTAAAAATCGCTGTTCAAAAGAAGTTAAGTACACCATTACACTTGAAAGCAATATAGCTGTATTACCACTTTTATAAGAAAGAACTCTCGACTTGGGTATATGTGAAAAGACTGGCTAATCTAAATCAATTTCTAAGTTCTATGCCAGTTGGTGGCAAGTGAAAGGCTTCCATTTGTTCATGATTCCTTTTATTACACTCATAAACACGGATGGAGGAATGAAATGTCACCAAGAAACCGGGGAGTAGTACTGTGAGATTACAGTCCAAGTTGAAACTCAGCTCCTTGCCTTGCCCTTGAGTTCCAAAAGCCCCCTGAAGACCAATTGCCTGATGAACAGTAAGGCAGAGCAAGGGCAGTCTGAAAAGTAAAATGAGAAGATGAAAGTAGACAAGATGGAACGCTGAGATGAGCATCATCCAGGAGCGGGATGTAGATCTCAATTACTCTAGTTCTTTCAGTCTTGAAATGATTTATATTACTAAGTGTGATGTTGCTTGTATCTTTTGACCATCATCCGGCAGCTCTCTTCTCGCTCCATCTTCACGGAGCTTTCTAAATCCATAGCTACCTTCCCGTGTACCTTGACTATCTCTACTCTCTGTAACCTACTCCGAGACACTTACATTGACCAAATATATTGTTATTGGAGGTTGGTCTGATATACTTTGATGTTAATTACTGCTTGCTGTCCCTGTACCCCTAAGTTTGCTATGTAACATTGCCTAAGGAAATTCCTGTTTCACCAGTAAAGGGCCATCAATCCTGGGCAGAGCAAATGGGATAGGTGTGGCTTTGGGAGAGAGACCTGAGAAAAACAAGAGGAGGAAGGCCATCATGGTCAGGTTCAGGAAGAAGCACATGGCCAGCGGGGATGGAGATTTGGCCCAGATGATGATAATCAGCAAGTATTTGGGATTATATATGGGAGGTAGCTCCATACAAATTATTAGAAGCAGATAGTATGGAATTGGGGCTGAATATCAGATACCTGCCCTAATATGGGAGGTAGTTTAGAGGATTAATATCTGCCCTGCCCCAGATTAACTAAGGCTGTTTTGAAATATAACAGGTGTACATGTCTTCATTGATTGCTAGTAAGTTAGAAAATACTGCTGTAATAATAGTTATAGGCATAATAGTAAACATACTATGCCATACTGATAAATTAACTACAACAAATTATAGTTTATATTATATTATATATATATAATATACAATATATTATAATATAAATATATATTTGAGTACACACACACACACACACACACACACACACACACACACACACATATATATATATATATATATATATATATATATATATATATGAACCTTAGCTAGTATCTGGATAGTCCCATATGGATATTTCTCTTTTTATTACCATAATCTTGTTATCTTGTTGCTCAGTTAGAGACAGTGTCTCCAGGGAGGGATCTTCTCATAATGGCCTGGCCATATTTATTGTCCTTTCCTCTCTGTCATCCAAGTTTACCTAAATGAGCAGCCCCACACAGCATAATGGTATGACTTATTTGAAGTATTTGACTTGGTAGAAACCCTTAAGTATCTATGTACATTATATTGTATAATTTTCTTCCATGAACATCTGTATCAAATGTGAAAACAGACTGTTTACTGGTCACATGAAAATAAATGCTAATTTGGTGAGTAAGATATCCCATGGAAGGCTTTTGCTTAAAAAATTCTCAGGATTGCACATGAATAGCCTTCTTTACTGTCCATCTACACAAAGTTGACTCTGTCCTTGAGAAAGAACAGACTTCCATCATCCAAAGTAGTAAAATGCCCATGTGTAAACCAGAGCAGCAATTCTTCCATGTGCAATGAAGCGGAGTTGTCCCAGAGTTTTTGTAGGGGACCTATAGAAATCAGGTTCACACACACACACACACACACACACACACACACACACACACACACACAGTTGTGTTGTTGTTGAAAATGCAATAAGAACTAGAAGCTGTATTAGGAAAGAAGAGTCATTTGATAAAAAATATTGATTAGAATTACATGCAGGTTCAACTAGAACTTCATTCTAAAACAAGAGATGAGTTATGAAATGCAAAACAAAATTCTCATATATCCATCAATTAATTGCTCCTCAGTGTCTCCTCCCAGGACTTGATTTTCTTGCTACCTTAACATGACTCACAGGTATGTGATCAGCTCCCATGGCTGAAAGAAACCTTCAGGCAGTGGAGATCACAAAAGCAATAAAGATGAAATCATGTCAGTGGGTAACTTTTAATAGCTACTATACTACCCTTCAAAAGAACACAACTCTTATGTCAGTCTCTGTTTCTTCTCTGAGGACTGCAGTAGACATATCAGGATGGTCTTATTCTTTGACCAGAGAGAACATATATTTATGTTCTCCAGATTTCCTCACCATTCAGTTCACCATTCGTTGTACACTATGTAACAACATAATGTACAATAGCTGTACATATTCAGATCTGCCGTATCCTGCTAAAACAGTGGTTCGCTCCAGGAAACCCTTACACACATTTAGATTTCTTATTGGCGTCCTCTACTCAGTGCAGGTAATGCTAAATGTGGTAGTTTGAATGAAGATGGTTCTACAGACTCATAAATTTGCATTTTAGTTAGAAAGGGCCCCTGTTTGGAAGGGAATAAAATTTATGGCCTGGTTGGAGGAGGCCTCAGGATTGAGCTTAGAGGCATGACATAGGGTCACTCGCTTTGCCTGCGCCCTGCGTCCTATGTCTGCCTGTTTGCATGCCACCATGCTTCATACCATGATGAAAATAAACTGACTCTATCAACCTATAAGCAAGCGTCCAGTGAAGTGTTTTCATTTTTCATAGTTTCCTTTGTCATGTTTCTTATATTATTTTTACTTTTGGCATATATGTTTATATTAATACACATAAGTAAAATAAACTACACACAAAAAGAACCATGAAACAATTAGGAATTATATAAATGTTAAATTCATGGTGTTTTGGCTAATTGCATTTGGCATCCTTGAAGAAAACATCTTTCCTATCTTGGTGAGTCTGAAATTCTGAATGTAAATAAATATCTAATATATTTCATCTCTATAATCTTAAAACATTTATCTAGACCTAAAAACGTCTTATCTCCTAAACAACTAAGCTTAATTAAAAAGACTAAACTATCTGGTCTTCAACCTCATCCAAGACTTGAGAAGGAATAAAACTTAATTACCTGAGTGAACCAGAAGTGCAGGTTAGCAGCTTCCAAAATAAATGACACACAGTTTGCTGCCTCAACAGTCGCCTGAAACTCTCTATCACATTGGAGCATCACTTCCAACCTTCTGCCCCAATATAACTGACAGACATATTTGTTTTCTTTTTAAAGATTTTATTTTATTGGCACATATATTTATATTATTACACATAAATAAAAAAATTACATATAGCAAGAAGAACCATGAAACAATCAGGGATTATATGAATGTTACATTCATGGTGTTTTGGATAATTGTATTTGGAAACCACGTAGAAAACATCTTTCCTAAATTGGTGAGTCTAAAAGTCTGAATGAGAATAAATATCTATTATATCTTATCTCTGTCAACTTAAAACATCTATCTAGACCTAAAAACATCTTCAGCCCTAAACAGCTAAGGTTAATTATAAGACTAAACTATCTGGTCTTCAACCCCATGAGAGAATTGATAAGGAGTAAAACTGCTGCCTGATCAGTTACCCAAAACTCCCTATAATGTTGGAGCAGCATCCTTAGCCTTCTGGCCCAATATAATTGTCAGACATATTTGTGAGGCAGGAACCATTGAGGATTTGCTTAACTTGTCTTGGCAGAGTTTGGCTGTTGACTCTGCATGCATCCAAGCTTCCCCATTTTTAGGAAGAATTCTGTCTGTGGCTGAAATGAGGACATATTGCGCAGTAGCTGGTTTACCACATTTGAAGCCATCTCCAAAAGAGGTTCTTTGATGTTCATCATTTTCTTGTGGTAGGATGTGTGTTACCAGGAATTAATCTGTCTTGTTGTCAAAGAACCCTTAAAATATTAAATACATCCTTAAATGCCAAATTCTGTAGGTCTCTGAGGTTTTTGAAGAACTTAATGATTTTACTATTTTACCTTATCTGTATATAGGATTATATCTATCTGATAAACCTAAGATATATATTCTTGTGATTAAAAATAGACTAGTAATCGACATGACTATGATTTGATCAACTAACAATTAGCTTGTATTACTTGATTGTCCTAAACATCCTGCAGTAGTACTTTCAATGTATTTGAAGTAAATTTTGTATTTGTAACCCTGAGTTACATGTGTTCAATACCTCATATTAGCATATAAATATGTATATTATGTATAGAAAATATTATTAAATTTGAATTCTATATCAATGTATCAAATTTAAGCTTATTTTGCATCAATATACAAAATTCTATTCCAATGAATTAAAAGTAACCTTATTTGTGAGTAACTATTAAGGCCTTAGGTTGAAGAGTAGATCAATAACCTATTTTTTAATCCTATCACCTCTATATATTTCTATATCCTTCCTTCTCTTTTTTCAACTCCTCTCTCCATACCTATGAAAGAAAAGGAAAAGAGAGACATCCCTGAGTCCAACCTCATTTTCTCTTTGAATAGGACCAAAAATAACTTATAAGCAACTCCCAATGAATATAAGCATCTTTACCAACAAAACTTACCCAACCCCCTTAGGTGAAATGGGGAGTGGTTCTCTTAAGGTTTCTTCCAGCTGATTTGAAGCAAATAGTACCTTTGTAGGGGCCCAAATGAAATTGAGGAAAATATTTAAACAAGCTAGGAATAGCCTTTGTAGTCAAGTTTCTCAATAAAAGAATAACTAAGACACAAAGGAACTTAGTTATTAGAGGACTGTGTTTTTCCTGCACTTTCAAGTTTGTCCAGCACTTTGCTGGTGCCTAAACACACCAAGAGGCTTTTTCTTTCAGTTATGGAGAAATCATAAGCAGATAGCAAGAGAATATTTAATCACTATCATTGGATTTAATTCTTAGTCTGCTTTCCTAGAACTTTAGTAACTAAGAAATTGCATAGCCATCTGATTTTCTGTTTGGATATTTATTAAAAGCATTTATTGATTAAATGGTCTCTGAACACTCATAAAGTTTGTGCATAAAATAACTCTTAGAAGTTCCTCTAGAAAATATTATGCTTTTATTATTAAAGTTTACTTTGATGTTTAAATAATATCTTGAGAAATTTGAACGTAGTTTAAATAGGTAACAACACCTGCCCCACCTTGTTCCTTCCTCTCTCACCTGGACCACCTTTGAGCTGTCTAGATCACCATTGAGAACAAGAGTCCCTGCCACAGCCCTGACCTCAGGGCAAGTGTATCTCACATCTTTATATGGCTCACTGAGTCTTTTCTTTTTCTTTCTTTGTTTCTTTCTTTGTTTCTTTCTTTCTTCTTTCTTTCTTTCTTTCTTCTTTCGGGAGTTTATTTGTTCGTTTGTTGTTTTTTTCGAGACAGGGTTTCTCTGTGTAGCCTTGGCTGTCCTGCACTCACTTTGTAGACCAGGCTGGCTTCGAACTCACAGAGATCCACCTGCCTCTGCCTCCGGAGTGCTGGGATTAAAGGCATGCGCCACCATGCACAGCTCACTGAGTCTTATTGCTTGGTTAGGGACTGTTCCTTCAGGGAGGGATCTTTTCACCAGGGTTTGGTAATGTTATAAATAAGAAAAAGAGCCAAGACCACTACATATAACTTACTATTCATCCATGGTGTTCTGCCTAATAATATACCCAACAGGAAAGGCCAGCATATAGTCAGTTCTTTGTACTTGGTGGCAGCTATGTTTTAGAAGACATAAACATACTTTATGTGAATATAATTGATCCCTTAATATTGAATCAGAGCATGATCATGTCTGATTAAACCTCATCTAACATGTATATTCCTTTATAAGACAGATCATGGACTTCTTGTGCTAGATAAACAACAAACAAACAAAAGGTTATTTCAGAACAGTACCAGATAATCTTTGAATCATCAAAATTGGTAACAAAAAAAAAATAATAAAATGAACAGAATGTGGCACTGAAGAGACCATGTAAGAGATACTTGTTTCTGTTATAAAAGCTAAAAAGGAAGGAAAACATAACATTTTTTTACCCTAGCTGCAACTACAAATCTTAACCATGTTGTTTCCCACCATTCCCCTACATGCTCCCTCACACTGTAAGTAGTGAGATTGGAGCTGTAAATAAATTAAAAAATAAGTGAGTCTGAAAATACAAGACTAGGATTAATGCAAATTCGCTACAGTTTATTTTAAATGCCACTCCAAAGGTAAGTGGTGCTTCCTGCCTTAGCTTTGCACTTACCTTCACATTGTGATTTCATTAAAGTGGTGAACAAAAAATGATGTGGTTTTAAGTCCTGTATTTTCTGATTATTGCTTTATGGAAAATATTGCATGGGCCTTACTTATTTTAATATGGTTTTCTATTTTTTGGTTGATATTAAAACACAGGTGACCCTTCATTGTAGAAAATGTTTAAACCTGAAGCAATTGTGGTAATAAAGTATACAGTACAGCAAGAAGTCCACAAGGAAGTCAAAAAGTCAACTCATGAGTTTTATAACTAACAGCATACATGTTCTTTGTGGAGTTCCTGAAACCCATGTTTCAGGAATCACACATAGAGTGAGACTTGAGCTCTATAGAAGTCAAGCTTGTCTTCTGAGATACAAACATGAATATCTGTGCCCTGTAGAGTCCATCTGTGTGTATCTGGCCTGTGATCTGAAAAGAAGGCAGTTGTATAGCTGTATGAACCCTTAGAAACAAAATGCCCCATGTCTGATGTTGGCAAGATGTTGACTTCTTCCCCAAGTCCTTCAAAGGAGAATGGTTTGGAATAACATTCTGAATATTTAATTGAACCTGAGAAGAGATATAACTCCAGAGAATTTTGCAGCATTTATAAACATTCCTGATTTAATGATAGGGAGAGGCAGAGTCAACCCAGGTGATTCCTGTTTTCTCTGCCATGTTTGCTGGGTGGAGGAGCTAATGCTCTGCATTCGCCAGTTGTCTCTGCATTATAAATACGTGTTCTTTATTGAGGGCAACTGGGATAGAGAACCTGGGATATATCATAATTCAGTCCCTTTACCTAGCATTCTGCTCCTTATCTTCTTGCATTTTTGAATAATGCCACCAGACCTACTTCAAGATGACCTCCTTCAAGAAACTGTTTTACATTTCCTCTGTATGCGGTTCCTCCATGGGACACATGGCTCAGTGGGGTGCTGAGAGTGTGGGTCTGATCAAATATCTTCACCTCTTCTCCCCTCCATCATCTTCCCGGCTACAAGTTATGTTCAAACTTAGCAAAAAAGAACATTCTACAAATAAATTAGAAGTTAATGGAGATACGTTAAACAGAAAATGAAAACTCTTCCTAATTTTTGAGCATAGAATTTTTCCAGTTGGAGTGGACTTGGATTGGATTTATGTCTTCGTATGTGTGGTGTTCTATGTGAAAATATCTAGGTCTGAGAAGGCTAAGCAAAATCACAAAGAATAAAAATTATTTATTATGTTGATGAAAAATATTTTATTTTCTTGTGGTATCTAAGAATATTTGTTTATTTTATCTATATGTGAATATGCCTCAGGGTATGTATGTATACTTGTTGCCTGTGGTACCCACAGCTGCCAGAAGAAGGCATCAGAGCTCTTGGGGCCAGAGCTTTAGGTGGTCATGAGCTGCTAATATGGGTGCTGCGGACCAAACGTAAGTCTCTGCAAAAGCAGTGTGTGGTCTTAACTGCTAAGCTATTCCTCCAGCCACATTTTCTTGCATCCGTAACATATTCTTAGTTGACCTTGAACCTATTGGACATGCTTTTGGTGGAACTCTTTACTAAATTATTTTTTTACAAAAAGTTTCTTTTGTCTCTATTTGTTTTACATTGTCATAGATTTTTTTTCCTTTTCATTCATTTTTTAATCAAAATACAAAGTAACAAGATATCTTACAACACTTTCATGCATACCTAGGTTTGGGTGAGCCTCTCATGTTCCACCATTTCTCCCTCAGTGTTCCTATATCCTACTTCTTTTCCACTCAGACTGTGCTATTTTATTCTTCCCAATTAATCCCCTAAATATTTTTGTTTCCCTTTTAGTGGACCAATTTTTAGCCATTTCTGAGCTTATTCCCACATTCTCACAAAAAAATACACCTATGTAAAAGTTAAGAAGCTAATAGCATAAAAGAGAAAAACATAGTATGTATCTTTTTGATTCTGGGTTACCTCACTTAATATATTTCCATCTGTTGCCTACAGATTTCATTATTCATATTTCTACAAAATACTGAATGCTAAAAGTTATCATTTTCTTTGATACACTTAACTAAGGAATAGAGCTAAAAAATTAAATTCACTGATAAAAATATCACCCACACCTGGCAGTGGTGGCTCATGCCATTAATCCCAGCATTCAGGAGGCAGAGGGGGGCAGATCTCTGAGTTTGAAACCAGCCTGGTCTACAGAGTGAGTTCCAGGACAGCCAAGGCTACAAAATGAAGCTGTGTCTCAAAAAGCAATATATATATATATATATATATATATATATATATATATATATATATATATATATATGACATGTTATTGTATTTCTAAAATACATATCTGATGACATTTTATTGTATTTCCAAGTTTCCTTTAAAAGGTAAAACTCTTTTCTTTTTTTCTTTTTTCTTTTAAAGATTTATTTATTATCAATATGTATACAGTTCTCTACTTTCAGGCCAGATCGCATTGTAGATAGTTGTGACCCACCATGTGGTTGCTGGGAATTGACCTCAGGACCTCTGGAGGAGCAGTCAGTGCTTTTAACCTCTGAGCCATCTCTCCAGCCCAGTAAAACTCTTTTCAAGCCTAAGTTCATTAGCCCCATTGAAATAGTTTGGTAATATAGCTGATCTTCACAAGCCTTAATTGAGACTTCCTTCTAAGGTTATATTTAGGCTGTTTCAAGTTGAGAATAAAGTGAACTAGTGCTCCCTGTAATGGGAAGCCAGTCACGGACACACCGTTACTAAGTAAGAGTGAAACATATGGGCCATCTTCTTCTGGGTTGGGCTTATAGAGTTAATTGAACATTTTGTGTTTGGATCATGTGGTCTGTTTACCAGCAGTCTGATTCATGGGCCGGCCTTGATATTTAGTTAGGACTCTGTCTGTTTAGGGTATGGCCAGAGAACCAAATACAGCTTCTAACTTGAAAGCAGAGACGGGGTAGCCAAATTATATGCAAACTGCAAACATCTACATGTCTACCTAATCAGCAAGCCTGTAAAAACCAGGAGGTAAGAATGTTTATCCACTCTCCTCACAATAAAAAGAAAGATGATTAAACCAACTCTGGCAGTTTAAAGTAAACTAGTAATTGCACTCAAAGGTGTATGTAGCTTTTCATAATTTTAAACAGTCACATTTTTATTAAACCAAAATTACAACCTTAAAAAGAGTCATAAAAATGGCTAAAAGAAAATCATTATGATGTAGGACCATTCTTCATTTATTAGTTTGTGTCTGAGTCATGTTCTATCACCATACAGGGTATGCAGATCATTTTTGCTAACAAATAAGATGGATATAACTGATAAGTGGCATGGATTTCTTTTCAAATACATCACTATTTAAAAATGCTTTTTTTCTGAGTGGTAGTTTCCAAGATTCACTCATCTTCAGCAAGGTATAACTTTCAGATTCCATAAAGAATGTATTCTGGTGCTGGCTCACGTGTGTTTAATTATTTTAGTGAGTATTAGCTTAATCAGGGGCTCTCCTCCTGCATGCCCTAACCCAGGGTGAGAAGTAGACTACCTATGGCTTTTCTCATTCCCCCTTGCTCCTGGAATAACTGCCCAGGAGTCCAATTTAAGAAGCGAGAAAGGATAATGAAGAGCCACCTCTTAATTACACAATCAGTTCCTATTTCTTCTGGGACTTAATCCAGATCATGGCTTCAATTTGAAGGAAACAATACAGTCTGTGATTATATATTCAGCAACTCCAGGGTTCCTATTCTTAGGAAGAGGAAGGCTTCTTAAGATGGACAATGTGACAGTTAGGGGAGTGTCACCAATGACATCTTAAAATCATATACCAATGAGTACTGTGTTTAGCCAAAGATGTTGCCCTAATTCTGTATGATGAGCTCCACAAATGGAAGCAGGTGTCAGGGCACCACCCACATCTTAAGCCTTTTCTGTCTTCACTTGTGCTCTGTCCTGCTCTCAAAGCATGATTTTTATTCCCATTCTCATAGACAGCCTTTAATGTGTCCATATTTCAGAGAAAAAGAAAAGAGGAGGAAGAGATACAAAAGAAAGGATGCAAAAGATCTGTTTGTCCTGTTCCCTTTGACAAATAGGTTTCCTTATCAGAGCCGGATCACATGACCATTGTAGGTCAGATACCCTCCAAGTTGGACAGATTATCACCTCTCTGAAACAAATATTGAGGTTTTACTTAATATTAAGAAAGAGAAAAAGCTATTGGACATGTGGTGTATAGTGTTTAATCACTAAAATATCAAATGGATTGGTTTACTTAAAACTCAGAGTGTGAGAACTTGTTCTCCTTGGTTGGGCTCTTTCACCTCTAAAAACTCAGAGTGGTGTGCACTATTGTAAACTTCAGTAGGTGCTTGTCTCCAATCAGCCCTACCCTCTGCTCTGAGCTCCTAGGGGAAGTCATTAGCTTCTTACTGTGTAGTTCAGTGTCTTAAGAGTCTTTAAACAGAATATTCAACAAAGAACCAATGTTTTTATTAAACCTCCTGATACTTCTTTATTTAATAAAATGCATTTTATTCCTTTTTTAAGACAGAAAACCAATGTTTTTTTCCCACATGAGCAACCTCCAGTCCCACAATTTACCCCATAGGCCCACTTCCTACCATCAAGACAAAACTCAAAACAGCAATGTCTCTTCATTTCCACTTAGGCTTGATCATCAGTAGCTTTCTGCATTCTCTCAGTTCATATTCCCCAACACACCCAACCACACTTAAATGAAGTTGCAAATTGTTCATTATGTCTATCATCCTATTTACTATCTTCTGTCATTTCCCTAGTCCTCCTAGAACAGATTTAAGTTCTTTACCCAAGATAAGCTACTTGCTATGTGTTCATTTCTGAATTCTGCTCCCATTTGGTTAATCCTTTAGTTGTTTTTCTTCAGTTGCCCTTCACTGCCTGATACATGTCCAACTACTTCTTATCCTGAAGATTGCTAGGCTCTGTTCCTAGAACACTGACTGCATGGCACCTTCTCACGCCTGGTTTTGCTGAATCTTCTCTGAATATCCTTGCTTGCCCTGTTCTCACTGTTGAATATAGTAACAGCCTCTTCAAGCTCCAGTGACCCAAGAGTATTTTTGCTGTGATGTGTGTTCATCCCAGGTAGACTATAAGTGCTATGAAAATAGGGCCAATACATTCTTTATTATACTATAGTCCAAACTACTCATATAATACCCAGTGCATAACAAATACTTCTTGAGTTGATGACTGAATTATAGACCCAGTGCATAACAAATATTTCTTGAGTTGATGACTGAATTATAGTTACTTATTGTAATATGCTATTAAAATTGATTAATATTTTAAGTAAAGCAAGTTGTACATAAGTGACAAATCAAAATGCATTTTGATCATTGTCTGATATAGTTGCCAACTTTACTTTGTAAAAGGATATGATACATGATCTGATAAATGGCAAATTTGGCCCTTTTCCTTATATACAAATTTCATATTATATTATTCTTTGTGAAAAGCCATTGACTCTTTCAGTAACAGCAGAAGATGTAGCTCAGAGTAGAGTGAAATGCTTCAAAGTATGCCCAGGCCTTGAATTTGATCCCAAGTAACAATACACACGGGGGGGGGGGGGGGGGGAAGAGAGAGAGAAGAGGAGAGGAGAGAGAGAGACAGACAGTCAGACAGACAGACACAGAGACAGAAACAGAAAGATGGAGACAGAGACAGGGAGACAGAGATACAGAGACAGTCATTCTATGGCTTGATGAGTTGTCAAAAACTATAGAAAGAAAACTGAAGATGATTAAAGAAATAGAGTGAGTATTACCTATTAGATCACAAAGCAATCATGAAGATAAAATCAAGGTAGATTATCAAAAAGCATGAGAAAACTAGTTGTGGGGAGACTTGGCAGGGGAAAGAGTTAAGTACAAGGGTAGAGATGAAGCAGAAGTTAAAAAGATAGATGTTAAGAAATTATTACTAGGCAGCTCCTTTCCTAAAACGCAAGGTGCTGTGCTGTCATGGAAGGCATGTAGACCTTGAAATCAGAGGAACTGCAGCGAAGTTCTGGTCCTGTGTGACTAGACTACAGGTTTGAGGTACAACGTAAAGTATAATAGCACAGCTTCCTGTCTGTAAGGTGGAAGCAAGACCTGACTTCACAGGCTGTGACATCATAGCATTTAATTCATGAGGAAAGACTTATGGGAATAGATGTATTTTTTAAAATTTCTTTTAAAATGGTCTCTTATCTGTTTTCTGTTAATTTTCAGATGGTCATGTGTTATGGAAAATGACTACCTGGATTCATGGGTGGTTATAATCCTACTAATAAATAATGGAGCATAGTAATAAATTCTCAACAAGTGAGTCTTGTCCATTAACCTTTTCGTGTACAGAGATGAGTATCACATAGCACATGGTCAAGAGAGAATGGTGCCCACAGTACCAGTATCACTGGTCAGTATAGGTGACAATAATACATGTCCCTGGAAACATAGCAGGATGAGTGTGTCCATAATCTCATTTCCTATTCCCTGGCTCCTGGTAACACACTCTGTTTACAATAGATACTTGAGAAATCCTTTATAGTCAAATAACTGAGTCTGCCTGTAAGAAAATGTAACCTTATGAAAGAAGCAAAGCCCTAGGTAGGAAAAAAAACTAAATTGGAAAATTCATAAGTCTAGTATATGTCAGTTTGTACACAATTAAATAGGACTGTATTCCCCCATATAACTGTCACAAACACAGTGTTGCATATTAAAGGACAAACATCTCAAAAAGCAAGAACAGACGTCAGAAACCAAAAGACAAAAACAAAGGTCAAATGTGAACATGAGCCTCATGTGACTTTTAACTTTTTTACACCAATAAAAGACATGAGTAGGTGTGGTCTATTTCTCTTGTTCATGAAGAAGAAAATGAAAAGACGAAATCTTTAAGAACGCCTTTTGTTTTTATTAGCAAACCACAGGAAAGCAATTAGTAAATGCTGCAAGCAGTGATAACGTGACCAGACTTCAGAATTCACCTGGGTGCCGTGGTGTGTGGAATGCCGAACGGCACTGACACATGCATGCTGCTGATAGAAATGCAAATGAGAAAGGGTCCATATCCAGAAAGAAGCCATAATTCCATTTTAAATAATTCCACGATGTCTTACTTGGAAGCTTATCTCCTAAGTCACATCCAAATGTATCATGTTAAGCTCGATCTCTATGGCGTCACAGATTTAAATAACGGCGTGTCAGATTAACTGTGTGCGTCAGAAAGTATGTCTGATGAGAGATGAGACCCTAAGATTTACACTTTCTATGTTATAAAGTCTGTATTCTCTGGCTATTTACTCACATCCTTCCTTATCCCATCACATCACCCCTATCTTATGGTTGCTTCGCAGGCCATGGCATGTGTTCCTGTGGCCGTTGTGTTTGTGAGAAGGGCTGGTTTGGCAAGCTCTGCCAACACCTGCGGAAGTGTAATATGACAGAAGAACAGAGCAAGAGTCTGTGTGAGTCAGCAGATGGCACATTGTGCTCAGGGAAGGGTGAGTAGCACTGCTGGAGCCTTGACTGAATCCCCGCTACACACACATTTGGCCCCTCCAGAATAAACTGAGAAAAATTTGCTAGGCTTCTGTCAACCCTGAAAGCTGAGCATCAGCAGCATGAGGTGTGTGAGCTAAGGTGCTGTGGTCCTTTGTGTCTGTGCGAAAGAAGGAAGTGTTCCCAAGTTCATACTAAAACACAGATGTGATCTTATTGTTTTAATAGATTTTGTTTAGAACCTCATCATAAATAGGTCTTTGTTGAGTCACACCCAATTGCAAAGACCATAAGAACACAGCATAACAATCTTCTGAAAGGTTTCGTGCAGCAGCTGATGGAAACAGTTGCAGAGACCCACAACCAAACAATAAGCTGAGCTTGGAGAGTTTTGTGGAAGAGTGGGAGGGAAAGATAGAGGGATCCAGACGGGTCAAGGACACCACAAGAAGACCCAGAGTAAACTAACCTGAGTCCGTGGGGGCACACAGAGATTAACCACCAACCAAAGAGCATGCATGGACTGGACCTAGACCACATACACATAGGTAGCAGATATGCAGCTTGGTCAACATATGGGTCCCCTAACAATGGGAGTAGGGACTGTCTCTGTCTCTGTTGCCTCTGAGCTCCCCTTCCCCTTGTCAGGCCATAGTGGAAGAGAATGCAGTTAATCCTGCTGAGACTTGAGGTGCCAGGGTGGGTGGTTACCGCTTGGAGGCCTTCCCTTCTCTGAGAAGGAGAGAAGGGAATTGAGGGAGGGATCATGAGGGTGGGACTAGGAGGCGAGGAGGGGAGAGGCTGAGATTAGGCTGTAAAGCAATTTAATTAATTAACTAATTTCTAAAAAAGAACACACAAAGCTATATTCACCAGTGCAGTGATTTACAGTTCATTTATCTCCTAACCTGACTTTTCTGTAAAAGTATTCCCTAAAAAATATAAACATTGAGTCGTCATTAGAGTTTCAGAATTTTCAGCTAGAAAATTTGCATATAAAAATGCAAAAAAGTTGGTGGATACTGGAGAGAAGGCTCATCAGTTAAAAGTACTTGCTGTTCTTAATACCCACATTGGATAGCTCACAACTCCAGGGTAGCAGACATCCTTTTCTGACTTGCATGACTCTCATGTGCACTGAATCTACAGATACATATTTTTTAATGAAATAAATTTATAAGTGAAAATAATTGATTAAATATGGACTCAAGCCTATTTCCTCACAATCAAAGCAAACACAAATCCCTACTTTGTGCTTTCCCAGTGATTTGCTTTGGGTTGTAGAAGCCCAATGAGGGATCAGTGAGGGGTAAGGACCTAAATGGCTAAGTGGGTAGGATTCTTGAGCATGGCCAAACTCAAAGAAGATGTAAAGCTTCCTAAGGCCTTCCATTTTGAGTTTCATGGTTCAAAGTAATGATGGGCAGCAGATGCTTGAAGATTCTTTTTTTTTCTCTTCCTTTCTGGTGGCATCAGTGCTGGGCTGTAGAAGAAAGGGGCCGAGGCTGAGCTCTTGCAAATGTAATTTATCTCCACCACACAGGATAACAAGGATGTTGTTCCTGGTCTCCATGGAGAGCATCATCCCACAGCTGACCCCAAGAACCATAGTACGAACAGAGCATGTTAGAACCTGGGGGATTCCAGCATGGTGAATGAGAAAGGAGATGTGTTGACATCCTTCTCTCTGCAGCCCTGGTAGATCTCATGAACTTTTCTGAATTCTGTATATTTTTTTCCAAAACTCATGCAGGAATACCCTCATCCTGGTGATCTCAAGGTATATGGAGATTTTTTTCCTTCCTATCAAAATAAGATATTACATAGAACCATAGTCCAGGTTTGAAGCAGTGATTGGCTTGTGACTGCATGCCAGGATACTTTGCTACCCACACCCACTAAAATAGTGAGTGTGAACTCTGTGCTTGCTAGGAACTGGGAATAAAGCCATCACTTCAGGAGACGATGAAGAAATAGCATTTTATTTCTTACAAATTTATAGCCAAGACAATAAATCACTCCATAGAAAAATTTAAAACAAGATACATTGTTGTGACCTTTATAACAGATGGTGTCATTAGTACAATAGTGAAAACTGCCTGCTGGGGTGTTAGGTTGCAGCATTTTGTCAGGCATGATGTATGAAAAGGAACGCCAGTAATGAAATAGGGCCTTGAAGTTGTCTTTGTAAATGACCAAGAGAGATATGCTTAGTGGCCATGTTGCCCCTCAGTTTAGCTACCTTTGCAGAATGTATGGTGAAATTTATAGGGCTTTGCGATTGTTGGTTGGCTTAGGGACTTGTTTGTTTGTTTGGTTGGTTGGTTGGTTGGCTCCTTGGTAACACAATACTATCTTTGTCTTAATAATGTTACCCTGGATCCAAGTAATCACTCTTATGCTCTTACAGATACCATTAGGACACACACACACTTAAGTGTATCTTTAAACTGTCACAGTGATACTGCTACATCCACATCATTATTAAGTTTAGGTTACTCTCACTTATCCATCTGTTTCTCAGTTACCACCATTCTGTGTGCTCAAAAAAATAGAATGGGAAAATCTTATACTTTTCAAGACCAACCTTATCCTAGGGTCCTGGTTGCCCAGATGGCTGCTAGTCATATGTAGGCAGGAATTGCTTGTTTATGAAACTATATAGATGTTTTTGCTTTGACAATTATCACAGATAGATAAATAGATCGATGGTAGACTGGATCAGATTAAGGTGGTCTGTTAACTCTTTTCAGAATGTCTTCTGAGACAATTCCCCCATCCTTTTTGTTATTCCGTTCTCATCTTTGATGGAAGTGTGTTTCATTCTCCTCCTTGAGTCTTTGGGATATTATACAAATAGGTGAAAAGTTTGTCCAATAATAAAAGTCAGCAAAATAGGGACATTATTAAAGGTCCTTTTTGGAGAATAAAATCAAATGGGTTAGTGGTGTTGTAGTTACAGGTTTATCACCCTAGGGTTCCTGACAGGGTGTGCCAGCTGCAGCCTATGGCTAGGCTGGGCCTCCAATGGGAGTGGACCCGAGTATGCTGAATTGAAAAGTTGCTCACTTTTGCAGGTTCAGGAAGCTTACATTTGTTAGACAGAGCCTTCTCCTCATGTTTTTCTCCTTCCTAGAGAGGGAATAATCCACCCCTGTTATTGGTTATTTATAAGAACAGCCAGCACACTCTATAATAAAGGTCTATAATAGGTCTATTGGCTACATACACTGTGTTAGTACTACATGCTATATTGTTCCTATTTATGTAGGGAATAGAGCATTTTACTACCAATAATCAACAAACAGAAACAACACACCTGCAGTTATTGTGACCATGAAAATTGCTTCCATGGCATACACAAAATCACCCTAGTTTTTTCTAACCATTTTATGACATCTACTATACTTAGAGCTAGAACTTGTAGAATACTCAGTGCACATAAAACATGTTCACTTTAGCTGAATGTACTCATTTCAGGACAAGACCTCACTATTCTTTGCATCTGGGTATTACACAAACAAAAGAAGCATTAAGAATCACGTAGAGACAAGAGATAAGCTCAAAAATCATGTGTAAACTCTTTGTAGGAATTATGATGCACATGAAAAGGCATCCTAGGTATGATGTGGTTATAGCATGAGTATACAAAATAATTTATTTTTATTGTAGAAGTAATTCCATGATAAGAGATACTATGTTAGAAACAAATAAAAGTACTTAATATTTAATCCTTTTCTGATGGAAATAAGCCTTTGGGGACATGGAGTATAGGTGTTTCACTAACACTTGTTAAATAACTAATTGATTGTTCAACATTTTCATGCCTAGAATTTTTAAATAGAATATTTAAATTTAAGAAAAAAAAATCCTAAAATGAGGATACACTCTGTTCTGATGAGGATGCAAGAGAGGTGTTATCTCTTTCCCACTAGGCCAGCAGCTATAGTCTGAGTCAGTTATCCCTCAAAACTGGAAGATCTCCATAGATTTCCCTAAAGAGTCTGCAAGTAAAGTCAGACTCTCAGAATAACAAGACTAAATGAAATTGTACTACACTTCACAAAGAAGTAAAAATAAATGTAAATAAAATTCTTATATTATAGTGGGTTCCGGCTACTTGCTTGCCTTGGGCTGTATGATGAGGAAAGACCAAAACGAAATTTTGTTGTGGGAGCTTCTTTCACCTAAGTATATGTATCTGCTTCCATGGGATGAACTCACATAGCACTCAATGCTTGGGGCACTTTAATTTGAATTCTCCCATGATACACATGACAACCCAAGCCCAGGTTTTCTGCTCTCTGTTTTATGCTGTTCATCATTTTTCAGTCACTCCATTTGAGGGGAAGTACTGAGAAATTTTCCCTGAATCTGCTGTGTGCATTTAGAACTTACTGAGTTTGGAGTTTTTCTAAATGCATTAAAAAACTTTTACTATTTCATGTTCTCTCAAAGTGACTGGTGACTGGAGTATCTTAGCAATAACTTTGAGCATATTTTAGTAAAAGGAAATTGTGTCCAGAAAGAAAAGCCAAATGAAAAAAATGGAAGAGGTCCTTTTGAATTCTATGGTTGTCCTTCTAGCTGTAGCAAAAATAGCATTTCCACATGTTTTTTCCCCAAGCTTGTCTTAAAAGACATTTACAACAAGAGAAGTATCTTTTCTTCGAGATATCATAAAACTCATTTTTACCATTAGTAAGATTCTCAGTTACACCAAATATTTTAATAACTAAACAGTTTCTTATTAGATTGGAGGTAACCAGAAAGAAAGTTGGCAAGGGGTGGGAAAATTGACTGGACCTCATTTGGGGTTCATTAGGACTCTTCCTGATTATAAATAAAATTCCGAAGAACAAGCCTGAGACATCAATCAGACCTGAAGGACAGTGTTTGCATTTTGAGCACTTCACCTTGCCACTCAGTATGAAGTTTGTGTGTTCCTAGCTCAAGAAAACTGTGTAAACACAAGCCTAAGATGATGAGCTCAACAGCTCAATAATTATTTAATTACAAAATTAATATTAAATTTAATTAAGTTGTTATTAGATTTCTTTAGAGGACAGAAACTCTGAAATGTAATTTAATTAAAAATAAAGAAACAAATAAAACATCTATTTTGAATACCTTTTGGGGAGAGCTTCTCTAAGGATGAACCACATCCTGTTCCATTGACATTTCAGCCAGCCTGGACCAAGGGACATTTGCTCAAGGCTAATTGCAACTGTCTAGATCTATAATGAAGGCCTTCCTGGGTGACCTTTATGAATTACAGTAAGTAAAGCTCCCTTCTGAGAAAGTAGCTATTCAATAAACTTTTACCTTTAGAAGATAGGTTATTACAAGCCTATTGTCAGCGTGTCAGTGATATTCTCCTCTTGAAGGTAACCTTTATTTCTCTGGTGGCAGTGAGTAACACCCTTTGTGATTTCAGGTTCTTGTCACTGTGGAAAGTGCATTTGTTCTGCAAAAGAGTGGTATATTTCAGGGGAATTTTGTGACTGTGATGACAGAGACTGCGACAAACACGACGGTCTCATTTGCACAGGTACAGTATTGAACTACACTAATTGTTTGTGTCACAGAGTGAAATGACACCCACAATGCACTGCTTTAGGTAGAGCAGAGAGGGCAGCTTCCATACACTTAGGTGAACAGTGCCACTCTGTAACAACTCTGAAAGGAGATTTGAACATTTGTGAATACACATATTAACATTTTCCCTGGAAGAATGCAAAAGGATGGAGCCATATTATAAAATTGTTGGGAAACTTCTACAAGGTAACCTGTCCTGTGAACTTACACAAAGACAGTTACACAAATGCAGAATTCTTTTGACAACCATTTCATTTTAACATCGTCTGAGTGGGTGCCGTATCATTTAAAGCAGCTTTCAAATGCTGCAAGTTGGTGTCTTGGCTGTGTTTTTAAGGAACTGGGTATATGTATGAATGTGTGTGTGGTGTGAGAGATGGCAACAGAGTATACAAAATATATAACTGTGTAATGGCATCACAACCTAATTAACTGAGTTCTAAAAATTGGTAATAAATAATGCTGAATCAAGGTAAACAATAATGTGTATGTGTTCCCCTGAAGATATTATTTTAATTATAAAATGTACTCATACTTATTAGAGTTCTAGCTGATTCAATAACACTAATAAAATTCTTTCTCAGTAGCCAAGTATTTTTGTAATCAAACTTTTTTCGTTAGGTTAAAGATAACTATTTGGCATGACATTAAATTAGACAATCACTTTCTGTCCACCATACTACAACAGAATATTTTTAGACCTCTCTGGAATGCCTAATTTCATATCAAAAGGCTTTATGACTTCCAAGGTTTCTTTATAAGTCGTACATGGTTTGCCCACTAACAGAAGATAGAATTGTGATTTGGGAGCCCAGCTGGTGATGCAAGGTGGATCCTGTTCAATTAATATATCATGGCATCAAAGAAATGCCATTAAGTATGATAAAGATGGATTTCTCTCAGGTGCATAATAATATAATAATATCATTGTATTGAAGACACTTTAGAGAGGATAAATGGAATGGTTTTCTCGTGAACAGTTATGATTTCTAGTCACATATTCTAATGGTGCATTCTGATCATAACCACAATCCCCATGTTTATTTTATTGCAGGGAATGGAATCTGTAACTGTGGAAACTGTGAATGCTGGCATGGATGGAATGGAAACGCATGTGAAATCTGGCTTGGCACCGAATATCCTTAGTGATCACATGGGAGACAGCTGAATTCTTATGTCAGGCCATTTTTGACATTCAGAGGAAAGCATGCATACACAGTACTAGGACAGACTATTGTGTGTTTTTCTATTTCTGACTGCCCGAGTGAAATGTGGTTCTTCATTGGAAATGGCTTCAGCAAACTGATGTAATTACACCATAAAGAATTGTTCTCCCCCCACCCAAAAAAAGAATTGTTCTCCCATAATTAACATCAGTGTTTCATGACTGAAGAGGGTAAATTTTCAACCCACAAGACATTTGGCAATGTCTACAGAAAATTTTGTTGTCAGATGGGTAAGGTAGGAATATTTGTGTTGTGGCCATTTTAGAGGTAGTGGTGACAGACAATGCTAAACACTCCCCACAGAACACAGAAAAGCCCTCACAACAAAGTATTTTCTAACATCCAATGTTTATCAAGATGTAGCAGAAAAATGCTAAATCTCCACACCCCAACACCGGAAACACTGTATCAAAATATAAGAATAATATTTATTCTCACATAATCCGATCAATCAGGTTTTTTTTCAGGATTCCTTATGGCTCTGAATTTGCATGTGGGGATGGTGATGACAGAGACAGATAAGATGTGATGATGGACTGGGGCTTACCAGATCACAAGGGCTTTAAACTCACAAGAATCTCTTATAGGAAGAAATAAAAAATGCACAATTTTACATTTTAATAAATAGTGACATAAGTTGTTTATATTCTGTGTCAATATCTATTTACTCATGGAAAACAAACATGGCAGAAAAAATAAATTGAACTATCCACATTAGATCCCAAGAGCTAACAGACCCTGCTTTTAAGATTAAGAACAGGTTACATGTACAAGAAACATGATTTTTCACATGTAAATTAATCCCTGTAATGTCACGTCCTCTGAAGACGACAATGTACAGTAAGAAGCCCAGGGTCCTCAAACTGCATTAATTGCCCTTTAAACGACTTTCTTTTCCTCAAAGAAACGGTGGGGTCAACAAGCATGACATCAACATTCAGAAAAGGACTCCAAAATTCTAGGAATGGCTTAAATCAAAATTACAAATGTTCACTCAGTCATAGGAACAAAATGTTTATTTTCTTGGTGAAATTTTTGTGTATGAAATTCACATTGAATTATGAGAATGTACAATATATGGGTTCTTTTGCATATATACAGTTAAATCTACTTATGCACATAGTTGAATCAACCATTATTTAGAGCTAAAAAATATACCTTTATCCTAAATGTGAATTATTTGTAAAATCCAAACTAACATAGCAAAATCATTTCTGTATTGTTTGAAGGTGAAATTTTTACTTGCAAATTTTATATTAATAATGTATTTTAGAATCATGGCTTGGACTTTGTCAGTCAAGTCACTAAAAATAAAGAAAGCATGCCTCCACTGTGTTAACTTTAAAAAAAAAAAGAACTAAAAACTGGAAAGCATTTGAAGAATCAATTTTACTGGTGCTGGTTTTTAGAGTAATAATAAGTTTCTCAGAATTTAACCTATTTATAAAATTGTTACCTCTATCCTGAGATTAGGGAAACCAGAAATATTGGTTGTGTTCCTATTGTTAAGCTGGTAATCAACGTCAGTTTTATAAAAGGATGACTTAAGGTATAGTACGCGTGATTGCATTCTCTCCTCTCCTCTGTATTTTCCTTCTCTCCATATATGTTTTAATCCAGAAAAAAAACTATAATAATTCATTAGCAGTTCTGATGATATGTTGGTGGGTTCCAAACATTAAGAATCATTGACTGTCCCATCATGGTGCAATGACCTTCACCTTTTCTTACTGCAAGACTCAGAATTCTATAAAGACCTGGACGATATGTGTTAGAGAGACCACTGTTAGGATCTTCTTCTTTAATTGTTTAATATTTTAAACCTGTAATGAATAAATAAAAATCCATCCTAAACTCTCAGGCTATATATAAACAGGTGTGGGGCTGACTTTAATCACAGCTACCTACGTGTGTAGTTTGCCAGACTTTGCTTCCCTGGAATTGCTTTCAATTCCTTATGGCCTTTTCATCATCTTAAGTGTGTTTTTTTATTATTTTAATTCTCTCCCAAGTCTTTTAATCATTTAATCATAAATAGCATCTATCACAAAAGTATGTGTTTCTCTTATATTTTCACAAGAAAAAGTGTTAAGGTATCTTTACCATTTAAGTATTCTCAGAATAGAGTTTAGACATTGGAAAAGTTATACGAAGAAAAATGTGATCCTAATTTTTGGAAAACATGAAAATATGTTGTAGGTGGCCATGTTCTGGAAGGAAACAGTAACTACATCTTTCTCTTGGAAACATACTTTGCTATAAGTGGTGTGTGTGTGTGTGTGTGTGTGTGTGTGTGTGTGTGTGTGTGTGTGTGTGTGTGTGTTTGTGTTTGTGTTTCTGTGTGTGTCTGTCTTTCTGTCTGTCTGTATTTGGCTCAAACCATGCCAACACCAGTGTATCTATAAAGAAGTGATAGATTTCACACATATTTATTTAAGAAAAATAAGAATCAAACAACAAAAAAAACCAAGGTTGCAGGCAAAGACATAAGTTATTCTCTATGTAAATATGTTTCTAAGCTTTGACTCCAAGATAGAAACTACCTTTTTGAGAATGCCAAGCAAGAACACATTTGTAAATAGGAGAAAATAAGCAAATCTCTTTGGCTTGCTTGTGGTTTTCAAAAGTTACATTGAGATCCATGATAATTGAAAAGGGGATATTAAGTTTACCAATGGTGATGATCATCACCTGCTTGTTTAACAATCCATGACTGAATAATTCCTCCAGGGGACTTATAAAAGTCATCAAAAGTCCTGAAGCTAGGAAGACAGCCATTGTTCCTCCTGACTTTCAGGATCCGGAGTTCATCTGGACCCCAGCAGCACCAGGGAAGAAATGACTTATCTATTAGCTCAGATACAAACTCTGCCTCAGCCACAGATATCAGAATTAGATGGAATGAGAACCAAGAACAAAAGAAAAAACTACAACACATTCTTAACTTGCAAAACTCAGCTGTCACGATCTTGAAATACATTCAGTACTCTAGACACTCACCCATCACTCTGTGCCACTTTGTAAGCCATGGACCATTAACTACCTATGTCCTTTATTCCAGAGCAGCACAGTTTATATTCTGGATTTGATTAAGCCTGCATTTCAGAATATAGCTACATATTTAGATTAATTGTTCTCCTATCATATAGCATTTTCTTAAAATAAAATTGAAAATCATTTCCCACTATTTTCAGTTCTTTCTAAATTGAACCTTGGTCAGTTTAGCTTCACTATCCTTCTTTGAGGGAAAGCAAGCATATATTATCCATGTAATATTTGGAAGAAAATTTGAACAAAGTAGTACATGTTCACTTTAAGGATTTCTGATTGTTGTTGTTGTTTTGGTTTTTGATTAGAGAACCAAGTTTGATATTGGTCACTCAAGGGGGAAAATAGTTTTGTAGTTGAATCACTAATTAAGTGGTTGTATATGATATATTCTGCTTACTTTTTAGGAAGCCAACAGTTAGAAAGACTAGAGCAAAAACTGTGGTGTCCTCTACACATCTGGTCCTAACCATAAAGCACCAAAGACAAGCAAACACTTAAAGCGAGACTCCAAATTCTCCAGAATACGTAAGGAAAATGTACTCAGTTCCCTTTGACTCTTCACACAGGACAGACTGTTTGTGTATCTTTCATAACCATTTCTAAGGAAAGTAGTAAAAAATCTTAAGAAGTAAACTTATTTGAAAGCAAAAAATGGCATTATTTGAATTATGCAAAGGACTGACATTGAGCTCTGTTGATGGGTAAGCAAAGTAAATCAGCTACCATAACAAGGCGGTAGATCGAGCCCTCCCCCACCAGATATGCATGCAGAAAGAGTGGCTCTTCAGAGACTTGGTACAATGGACATACATACAGGGGGATATAAAACACACAGTATATAAAAACAAATGTGTTCCATCTGATTTACTATACAGAACACCAGTGATGACAGATTGCATTTAATAATAGCAAACTTAATTTATAAGGGAAGGAATGATGACCTTTTTTCCAGAAAATAGCAAGAGAGGTATCATCAAGAAGCTAAAATTTTCTTTGGCATGGTAAAGGGGAAAGTTGAGTTTATCAACTTATTTACATGAGAGTTCTCTGTATTTGAAACAACACAATGCCATTTTGTTACATAAGGTTGTTTTTATGGTTTCCATATGCCTTCATATGAGTATTTTATTTGATACGTTGTATATATGAATACAACAAATGATAAGAAACACAAATTGTACAATACAGACAAGCTCTCTGTATGTAATAGAATAATACATACCAGCACTTCTGGATACAGGGGTCCTAGTACATGCGGATCATTTGGTGCTTTCCTCTTCCCATGCAACAGGTGAGACCAGACACAAAGGAAATGGCCTAACTAAATCAAAGATAAATAACCAGGATCCTGCTGCAACGTATCTACATATATTAGGAAAAAAAAACCACTTGAATATCTACTTACAGTGATAAATGTTCTTATAGACAACTCTTGGAAAACAAAACAGAGGAAAACATTAACATAAATCTCACTTACAAAAATAAATCTTGTGTTAATTTTAACCACTAAATAGGTTTTGAGAGCAGTGTTGATTATCAAAAACAGAAAGTTGGGCTTGTTTAGGGTGTGTGTGCATGTGGAGGGGTATAAATTGTGTCTTAAGCCCAACTAATAGTAATTACAAGATACTCACATTTTACCACATATTATAGGGTATCTGTCTTCCCTACATAATCAGTTAACGAGTCTCTTGTAATTATGCATAACACCAAATTGGGGGTGGTCAAAGGAGTCATTTCATTGTATTTGCAATTTAGCATTATTGACAATAAATCTACTCAAACATTATGCTAATGTTTATTTATTAAAACGGAATATAATGTGAAAATTAAATAAGCATGAACAGTTAAATTTATACTGAATACTTAATTAGCTAAGCAGGCCAAAATTTTTCTATGCTGGGCAAGGGCTGTCATGGAGATTCATGAAAGCAATGAGAAAAGAATTTCCCAGTAAGTACAGTGCAGATGGGGATAAATGGCAACTGGGTTATCCTGCCACATGAAAATAATAACAAAAGGCCAGTACATTGATACCACATCAATTGTTTTCTATAAAAAGAGGTTCAATTTGGTCTCAATGAACTCTTCTGAGAAGAAAACATGAATTTTATTAACTGTACACACAGTTAACAAATGTATTTCCAAACATTTTAATACTAAACACTTTGAAGCTCTTTGTATCTCATATTATACATTTGGCGTGGAATCTTCAAATTGTGTCCCCAGCAGTTCATAGACTTTCTTAGTATCCCTAAACTTGGAGCCCTACGGAATTTAAGTCCAAATGATGATAAGAAAGCAAGAGAACAAAATTAAATAAATCAAATGGCCCAAACCCTATTGGTGGAGAGTGTTGAGTTGTCTTTAGTTTTATTTAGGGTACTCAACAAACCATATTCTAAAGTCTTGGCCAATCATCTCTACCCCAGCCTGCTGGGCCCCACAGAGCTGAGTTAGACATATGTACTGATGACACCCACAGTACCAGACCCAGCATGCTGAGCTAAAAATAAACAAACAAAAACCCTAATATGTCCAGTTTAAAAACTTGTCATTAAACACCAAAAATATCAAAGTGTAATTTATACTAGCGTGTGCACTGCTGCTGCAGGAAGGGACACAGCAGCCACCTTGTCCATGCTCTGGTGAGGATGACTGGGATGCAGCCCAAGTGGGGGTGGCAGCAAGTTATCTTCATTAAAACAGGAAGAAGGAGAGGGTAGGGAATGGATTTAGGTAGCATATTTCTTATAGGTTGTAATGATTTGGTTTTGTTCTTTTTTTTTCCCAATAATGAGGATTAATAGATGAAAAAAAATGAACCTTAATCAGGCCTACAAGGCCTACAGAATTCTTTGGACCCACTTTCTCAAAAACCAAGTGGGTCTTGCTCGCTGGGCAAGGCAAATGTTACCATTACCAGTAAGCTTGTGATATGTATAAAACACACACACATAAAGAAACTAAGAGGGAATGCCAAACACCTATCATAAGGAGCTTCCGTGGATTGTGTTTGACCTTTGTTCCACCCAAGCAATGCCTATCTCAGGAGCACAGCGTCTCCTACTGGACAAAGCATATATGTGTGTTTAATCGATAATGTGAGCCAAAGACGACAATCTTAATCTTTATAGATACTATTTGTAGTAATAGGTTTAGGAGGCTTCCTGATTCCCTAATCATTCTCCAAAGTAAACCAACTGCAACATTGAAGATTTAGAGGAACACAATCCCTGCTAAAGGTCACAGACAGTGGAGCGAGCAGCCCTGTAAAAATGGGAAGAAGAGAAATCCATGATAGCACAGGTTTACAGCGTCTAACTAGAAATTACTCAATATTATCTGTGTGCTACAAAATTAACTTAAACACATGGATTTCGTTGAAACAGGACTCAAAAAGAATTATGGGTAGCTGTCAGCAGGCAAGGTATCGAGTGTACTTGTGAAGGATGTCATTCACATGAAGTGTCACGGTCACAGAAAAGATAGTAAAAAGGCATTCCATATCTGGTAGGGCATTCCATGGTCTGAGTTTAGCTGGTTTGTCCAGGTGTCTTCTTGGTGTGGGGGGACCACAGGTTGAGATTTATCCACTTGCAACGAAGGAGGTCTGAGACAGCATAGAGCAAGCATCAGCTTGCTTGCTGGGCCTCTTCAGCCACAGGAGCAGGAATGTCTGGTAAGGATAAATCACTCCACTGTGCTCGGGACAAGCAAGTCAGGACACCTGAGGATCTGGCTATGTGGTCTTGCACTTGTTGACTGGCTTCCCTCCATTCATTATTGCCGACGCACTTGTACTTTTGCTTGGCGTCACCCCAGCTTTCGGGACTGTTTCGCCAACATCATGCAAAGATGGTTCTCGGTACATGGCAACTAGAGATGTAAAGAAAGGGAGAGGAAAAAGTAAAAGTTGTCCGATTACCATGAAAAAAAATGGCACACCATCTTTTTGCACAGACCTCAGCCAGTCTGTGTCTATTTTCAGTGAATAAACCCAATCCAATTGATATCAGGAAGCGGTTTTAAGGCAGTCATTTCCAGTCCATAAATTATGACATCACTTTCGATGCATTCTCTAATTTATACACTAAAATATATGCATGGTTATGTAATTAGATTTTTTACCAAGAAACAATTAAATAAGAGCTATGGTCTCTTTGTAGACTTATAAAGGAAAGCACATAATTTTCAAACATGCATGAGCATGCATATGCATGCTGTCTCTCTCTCTCTCTCTCTCTCTCTCTCTCTCTCTCTCTCTCTCTCTCTCTCTCTCTCTCTCTCCCTGTATCTATCTATCCATCTACCTACCTACCTATCTCTATCTATCTCTATCATGTCTATCCCTATCTCTATCTCTATCTCTCCAGGAGAAAAAGCATTTCACCTAATTCTCTTTTCATCTGGGATCACTAAGCTATCTTCTCTCTCATGTGACATAGAGTCACACTGGGTTCCACTTGAAAGCTATACACAGCATTATCAATAAAGGCTTCCTTAAGGGCCTTTGCACATCTTATGCCAAATGTATGGTGTGTACATATATATATATATTTCATTATTTAAAATTAAGATAATCGGTGTCTGTAGGATGGAAGCATAAAACAGTAATAGCAACTGGTACTAATGCCTGAGAGAAATGTGAGTAACTGCCTAAGTTGTGCCTGGTGCCATGAACAACATAGTTCATGTCAGTTTTTAGAAAATGCTTTACAGAGTCCCAGGAAAGGGTATTTAAGAGCATCTGACATTTGGGGAAGTTAAGTTGACTTAAATTCATCTGCCACCAGGAATATGATTACAGCTGATCTGCCCGGTGCTCTCCTTGGGTTTTGAAAGCTTAGTTGTTTCAGAAAAGACCCTTAGTGGGGTCAGAATCAATTCTATGAGTACTGTGGAGGGCTCTTACATCTGCATCTACACATCATATGTTTTTTCTTAGTGTACTTAGTAATGTATACTGAGCTAAGTGACTTGGGAAGTGAAAGCAGCCAGTCTCTGACCCAGAAACTGTCTCCAATTGTTAACCCCTCACAAATAAAAAATTAGTTTTCTCCAGTGGTATCTCACTGGGTATACAAACCACTCTTATGCCTAATCTCATGCTCGGGAGTAGACGGCAACATAAAATGAGCTCATTGGTACTTGTAGGTTCTTCGTCTCATAATGCTTTTTCGGGGCTTTAGGCTTTTTGTTGTTGGTTTTGTTTGTTTGTTTTTTGTTTCCTTACAGGTCCTTTGCATATATGTGATGGTTTCTGGTTCTGTGTTCTTATGGAATTTCTCTGTGTATGAATTCCCTGCATCTATATGTGTTTCTTGAGCTTTTTCTTTGGCTTTTGGTTTATCTGATTTTATTTTATTATTATTTTTAGATGCCTGTTTCCATTCTAAGGACAGATAGAAAGAAAGGGCATGGACTTGGGTGGGTAGGAAAGTGGAGATAATCTGGGAAGAGTTGGGGGAAGGGAAACAATAATCAGGATATATTGTACTAAAAATCATTTTTTAATTTAAAAAGAAGGAAGGCAGTCTCAATTCTTGAAGCATCGCCAGTCTCTCACTCACACTCAAATTAGGATCCAATAGCATCAAAGTGTTGACCTACACTATATATAAAATAAAACTGAGTGGGAGATATGACTGCCTTAGAGTATCCAAGAAACAAAGAATCATACCTCTGTGGAAATGTCTATATTTGTCCTAAAGTTTTCAGTTATATAATTTATACCATATTTTGGCTTGTAAAGTTTGAAATTACTATCCCTCTAGTAATCTCCACTGTTAAGCATTGTTTTTCAGTGGTAATGTTTTAAGGGAATAAAAGAGCATACCCTCCTTGTTTTGATTAGCGTACCCCTGTCCAGGAAGTATTTTAAGACATGATAGAATAGTATTTTCTCCCCTTATATGCACACACCATACCCACACAGTTCAACTTGAGGTTAGAATACCAAGTAATAGGACTTATTTGTGATTATACTGTTTATGCCACAGCTGGAGAATCTCTGATATTTTTATTTGGACTTCATGATTATATTATGTGTCTCAAACCTGACCTACCTACAGAAGCAGAACTGGGGTCAGCTCAGTGGTTGGAGGTAGCCCTGAGCTTGAAAGCACCAAGCCTGAAGAGCATTAAGGCCACACTGGGGAGTCCTGTAGACAGGCTTGGCTATGGCCTTCTAGAAGTCACTGCCATGAGCCATGTCACCCTCCAGCGGAGCACTTGGCTGTGCTTTTATCCCAGGAAGTGGGGTCACTTCTGTAAGCTTGCTTGCTTTGCTATTTCCCTCATTTCATTTCTTAAGAAAACTTTGGAATAGCTTCAAAGTCATTTTTTTCAGTTCTAAAATTTAACATAAATAACAGTAAATAGCTCTTCTTGCAGAAGCATTAATGATCAAAATACATATGTTTTTTATTACTTACTAGAGCATGGTAGCTTGTGCCTTGGAATTTGGTCAAAATAAGTGTGAAGAAGCTGTTATTTAGAGATGAAGGTAGGTAAGTTCCTCTAATGCAAGGGGAATAATTTATTAAAAGGAAAATAATGTATGTAGTATGGAACTTTACAGAGTTCTTTAAGGATCAGTTTCAAGAATTATAATAGTTCAGAAGAAATTTTTACCCATATAATCTGAAAATAGGCAAACACTTCTTGAAAATCCATGTGAAAATGTTTTCTTATTTACTTATTAAATATTCTTAAGAACATAGTTCATTTTTACATTGCAAATAATTGGTTGAACTGTCATGAAAGCATTTAGAGCATTTGAGACAGTGAGGATTTGTAAACTGAAAGAATTTTTTTTTGCTACACACAAACACACACACACTACATACTATACAGTATATAGTAGGGAAACACATTTTTTTTCTTTTCTCCCCATTTTTGATGCCCAGAATTGAAGATCCTGCCTCTTACACATGTTAGGCATATGTTCTGCCACAAACCTTCACCTGGTAGCCCCATGAAGCTTAGCAAAGCAACATAAGGAGAAATCTGTGTAAAAACCCTTCCAATAAAGGACATTTCTATTATCCTCTAGAAGGTTTTTGTAACCATATTAGATGTATCCATGTGAAAATCAAACTCTGTAGCAGCTTCCAGGAGGATGATATGCGTGATACACTCACCTTCCAATGGCTTGGGTAGAAAATGAGCTGCAGGTTTGGTTTTCTTTACTCTGTTTCCTTTCATAGCTTGCCCTTCCTTATTTAATCCCAAGAACCAGGCTCTGCCAGACTCCTGTTGCCTGTACAGCATGGATGAGTAGATTACATAGTAGTTTTCAAAAACAGATTCTTTAAACTTGCATTCAGGAGTAAAAAGTTCCTATTGAGAGAAAAGAGGAGAAAGTTAAAGTAGAAAGCGGAAGCCTCCAGTGTTCACTTCCTCTGTGTTAATTTCTCTGACACGGTGACCACACGGAGCAGTGACTGGAGTTGAGCCTTCCTGAATACAGGAACTTTCTATACATAATTGTCAATACCAGAGGAACTTGGAGAGTCTGTAATGGTGAGAATACACATTCAAGGATGTTTCTTCTTTAAATAAAAAAATAAAAATGTAAGCCAGGCATAGTAGCTCCTGCTTGTAATTTGAACATTCAATTCAGAAGGATGAGGCAGGAGGATTGCGGTGAGTTTGAGGACAGCCTAAGCACAATCAGTTCCAGTACAGCCCCACCTGTATCAGTACACAGTATACAGTATCAGACATGGTATCAGATCATAATAACAAAAAGAAAAATGAGCCATACAGTACTTTAACTTAACCAGAGCCCAATTTAATCAGCATTTAACCACATTAGTGTAGCTTCCTCTATTCCTGATAAAGTTTATAAAATATTTAACATATCATGTCTTACATCATATTAACACAAATAACTGAAATATTGTAATAGTAAGTAGACAGTTGTTACTGGAATCCCGAGTGTTACAAAGTGACGCATTATGCTACTGAGGAACAAACTGAAAGCTCAAACTAAAGTTGTGACAATCAGACAGCACACAAGCTAGCTATTGATGTGTGACAAGCTGAAGACAGGCATCATGCTAGCTCATGAAAGCTGAAAATAATTGCCTCATTTCATGGTTTTGAGCCCTACTGAAACTCTTGAAGATGAACAGAAAAACCTTCCCCTGACTGGAAACCATGCAGAAGCTTTGGAAAGAATACATATAGTGTGTTAAACAGATGTGGGCCCAGTGCCATCCCCCTCATTCATCAGTGAGCAGCACACAGCTTCGGTACTGCTGTACACATCACAAATGTCACAGGTGACGTTATATCTGTCTGAAAATTTTATTTTGAAATAAATAATAATGAATATAATTCATGCTAGTTTATAAAAATGCATAATGATGCAGCTTAAAAGCACATCTGACAGCACCCAATTAAATAAAACTTTAAAATTCTAACCACCTAGTGGCAAGATATAGAAGATACTTAGTTAGCTTTTGTAGCAGTTTAAATATACTGTTGCCTGTGCTATTTTGTGCTATTTTTGAGTATATATGTATATATGTACCCACACACATAATGTGTATATACACATCTTTTAAAAAGTAAAAAGAAAATCCTTATTAGTTAAAATTTATGTTTTTATAAGAACTGTGTCATAATTTCATATAGAGAATGCCTTCCTATATTTCCCAAAAGAATGTGAATTATCAAGCAATATACTCTGCAGTATAAATTTATTCAGTGTGCCCCATAAATTTGCTTCAACAGAACATAATTTTCCAAGGAGAAACAGATTTCATTAATTTAGATGCTTTTCAAGGCAAAGATGACAGATGGCAGTGATTAATAAAAGACAATAACAAAACAAAAGGCAGGCTAGCCCTTCCCACAGGGATGTGTAATGTTCTGAACAGATAATACCTAAGATTTTTTATAAGATCTTGTCCAAATTAATGTCCTAGCCTTCTACTAAATTTCTGTTCTCCAAATACCCTCCTTTTAGCTCTCTCATTAATAAGCAGAGCTTCACTGAGTCAGGGTATAAGAGGTGTTGCAGAGGAAAGCAAAATGGCGTGTTCCAAGGCTGGCTTGTTCCTTGGGGTGGGTGGCTAGCTTTCATTGCTAACTTTACACAGCTGCAGATTACTTAGGAAGGCAGTCTCCATAGGGATAGCCTGTGGGCTGTCTTTGAGAAATTGTGTTAATTAAGTTAATTGATGTGGGGAGATCCAGCCCACTGTGGGTGGCAACATTCCTGAGAGAGTTTGTCTTGAACTATATTGAATGGAGAGATCAAGCTGAGCATAAGCAAGCCAGTGAACTTTCACGCATTCATTTCTCTCTGTTCTTGTGTGTGTGTGTGTGTGTGTGTGTGTGTGTGTGTGTGTGTGTGTGTGTGTGTGTGTATCTGTGTGTCTGTGTGTGGTGTAACTAGCTATTTGAAGTTCCTGCCTTGATTTCTCCATTATATATAACCTGGATTTTTATGACGCAATAAACTTATTTCTCTAAGTTGCTTTTAGTCAGAGTGTTTTTATCGCAGAAACACAATAAAACTAGAAGAGCCCCCAACAGACTAATACATTGGTCATATTGGTCGGAACTAAGTCTTCTAGGACAAATAGATTAGACTCTGGCATGTCACTTGTATCCTTGAGATAGTCCAATGTGCCAATACATGTTATCTGCCTGCCTGAGAATCACCAAAGGATTTGGTGCTAACCTCTGGCCTGCTAGTCTACTCAATGTGGGTTAAGGTAGCTGGAACTTGTTTTGGTGGCATTGGATCTTTAGCCAGAGCATGGCTCACAGTTACCTGTCTTGTATCTATGTACACTGTTTCCCACAATGTGAATTTAGATCATTCTTTATTATTATCACCTCTGCCAAAATATGACATACGATGCATACACACCATTGATAAGGAGGGCAGCTACTGCTACTGCTCTGAATTGATTGGCATAAATATAAAACAAAATGAGATTTCAATGTGGTAATTTATTCAGTCAACATACCAAGGCCTCCAAACACTACTATTTAGGTGTGTGCTAGGATCTTGTGTTTGTATATACATATGTGTTGGTGTGTGTACATATATGTGTAAGTCATAGGTCTACATCAGGTATCTTTCCCTGACTTCCCCCCTCCCCCCCCCCCTCTCTCTCGCTCTTCATATATATGGAGAGAGATTATATATATGTGTGTGTGTGTGTGTGTGCATGCGCATGTGTGCGTGCAAACATACATACATTCTGGCTGTAGCCCATCCCTCCTCACCTCCTAGTTTCACCCTCCCTCTCCCCCATCACCATCCCTTATTCCTCAGAAAAAGGGGAGGGGGCCTTCCCATGCACCCTAGCTCATAAAGTTGTATGAACACGGAGCATGTCCCCTTCCTCCAAGGTCTGGCAAGGTAGTCCTGCCAGGGGGAAGTAATCAAAAAGCTGGTGAGAGAGTCCATGTCAGAGGGAGCCCCTACTCCCCTTACTGGAGGACCACATGAAGCCTGAGCTGCCCATCAGATACATCTTTGTATGGGGCCTAGGTTCAGTCCATGCAAGGTCCCTGATTGGTGCTACAGTCTCAGCAGGCCCCTCTGGGTCCTGGTCAGTTGGCTCTGTTGGTCTCCTTGTGGAGCTCCTGTCACCTCCAGGTTCTTTTCTCCCCCCGCACCCCCCTACTTTTCCACAAGGCTCCCTGTGCATTGTCCAATGTTTGGTTGTGAGTCTCATCTGTTTTGAGGTGCTGCTGGGTGGAGCCTCTCAGAGGACAACTCTGTTAGGCTCCTGTCTGCAAGCATAGCAGAGCATTGTTAATAGTGGCAGGGGTTGGTTCTCTCCCATGAGGTGGGAGGACAGAGGCTTTTAGAGAAAAAAGACACTGTGGGTGGGAGCATCTCTATGACAATCTAGGGACTTTAGTCAGGGTAGGCTCCCAGGAGGATATAGGCAGAACTCTGGCAGAGACTCCTAGTAGCAGGGCACATAGAAACTGGAGAGGACACCCTCTAACTAGTCTTCTAGTGGAGGGAGGGGAACACCAATCCATCCAGAAAAGTTTTGACTCAAAATTCACCCTGCCTACAAGATGCGCAGTGATAAAGATAGAGCAGATAGAGCAGAGAGTGAGGAAATGTCCAATCATTGACTGGCCCAACCCAACACCTTCCATCTTATTTTTAAAGAATGGGCCTTCACTGAACCTGTAACTCACTTTCTTGGCTAGCCTGGTTCCCAGGGAGCCTGCAAGATCTGAACTCAGATCCTCGTGTTTGCATGTCAAGTACTCTGATAATTAGACTTTTCAGAAGTCCCTGATTATATTATTTTTGTGAGCTTTGTCTGTGACTCAGAGACAATGGTATCTTCTGCCTTTAACCTCAGCTCTCGGGATGTGGAGACAGGTGAATTTCTGTGAATTCAAGGCTACCTTGAACTTTGTGAGTTCCAGGACAGCCAGACAGACCCTGTCTCAAAAACAAAGCAAAACAAAAAAGCAAATGATGACAACAACAAAAGCATCAAGAAAGGGCTATATAATGCTAGTGAATATTGCTTGCTACATTTTGGGCCATTTTATTACCAGCTAAATAATCAAAGTGAATACACACACACACACACACACACACACACACACACACACACACACGCACACACACACCGTTCCAAGATGCTCTTATCTACTGTCTAGTCCTCAAATATTACAATCCGAAGCGATGTCAGAACTCTCAGGAGAACTGCTAGAAGTACACACAGTTGGGGCACGTTGGTGTATACTTAGTGTCATTTTCTATAAATATACTTTCAATATGTGTGCAAAAGGCCATGCGATGGAGAGTTATGGTCTGTATGGCCAGAAAGCTAAGATTCCATCAGGGTTCAATTATTTTTTAGCTCAGTGTTTTTGGGAAGAAGGTTTGATTTCTCTGGGTGTCAGTCCAAAATTCTAAAGTGAAGTTGATAGAAAGTTGCCTGGGAGAAGTGGTATGAATTAACTCACCTTAGGACATTAGTCATGTAATAAGTAAGAACTCACTAACTGTTATGAAATACATTATTCATTGCACACAGTAAAACTTTTCTGTATCAATCATTTCAATCCTGTCATATTTCCACAGATCAAATTTAACTACGTGATTAGTTAATGAACAGGGCTTTACATCAAGTACTGAGCTCATGACCAGACATGACTCAAATGAATAAAAGTAGTCATTTCATTTTAAAAGGTCATATAAGTACATACTATCATGATAGGCCGCCATTTTGGATGATAGAAGCATTATAGTGCATAGCACGGTGATAGACCAGAGACAGGAAATGCCACAGTACGTTTGGAGAACCATAAACAGTTTGCGGAGATACAGGCATTACAGGGAAGAAACCAAATGATGTGGGTGGAATAGCAGGCTAGAGTGTGTGATAAAGGGTTTTATAGGCTGCCAGAGTGATGAAAGCTAAGGCGAGTAAGAAACCCGACACTCTTACACAAGCAACAGGGACTCATGTAAACGCAAAGTGACTGTGCAATACAAGTTTAGAATATTAGTTACATTCCAATACCAGTATGTTGAGAAATGGACTGATAGGTGTGATGTAGGGCAATGGCATTTTGTGAAGTTTGTTTATTTTGACTGAACTTTTAATTCTGAGTTCAGTTGTTTCTCTAGATTGCTGTCTTTCCTGCCCCATCAGCCTCAAGTCACAGTCAGTCAGGAAAGCTGACTGTATCAGACACATGCCATTCTTAGCCTCACTACTCACTGGTTACCCTTACCAATGGCTAACTGCAGGCCACACACAACACGGTACTGCCTACTTCCCTTCCCCCTTCCTCTAAAAGGCATGAAAATGGACCCTCACTCTGCCACCTCAGCCTGAACTGTCTTTAAGGTCCCTGACATCCTGCCATCTGTCCACAGCTTTGATTACTTTTAATAAGTCTATCCCAGTGCCCCCTTTCAGGAAGTTGTCTGACAAAGATGTATACTGTGTCAACTTCAGTATTTATATTAGTATGATTCACAGAGAATAGACAAATGCTATCCAAATTATAAGCTACACAGCTGGATTCTGAATGTTGTGATACCTAAGAAAGAAAAAGAAAATGTGCTATGCAAATTATGCAGGGGATGAAATAAATTTCTTGATGCTAACTTGTAGGGAGACCTAAAAAAATAACATTGATCAACACAAAGGGAAAAAAAGAAGTTCTTGATAGTGGACATAAGTGTGGTTTTGTATATGAATTCTTTAGATGCTTTAGGGAGACAGACTGTGTTTGGAAAGTTCAGTAAGAAGAACTTGAAATAATTGCAATTGATGAGATCAGGGATGATGTGGTCATTGGAGGCTGTAAACAGCAGGAGTGAGGCAAGGTGGCCAACAGCACTCATTGATGAGGATAAATGCCCAGCTCTAGCCCTACACTGGGGAGACAGTGCTGCGAACAAACTGAAGAAGCAGTGCGTGTGCATGGAAAATTTGCACCTTACATTTTGAGAAGATCTGAGTTTTCAAATGAAGAAAAGGGAATAAATATTTTGTTTGTGTACATAACAACTTTTTATTTTCACTGGTTCTTCAATGTATTTCTCACCATGGAGTGGGCCAAGGGCTGGGATGGACCCAGTGTACCTCCACTTTGATACCTTCAGTGGACTGAAAAAGCCGGGACTCCAGGCTATCTCTAAAGTTCTAATTTATGTTTCTTAGTCAACTAAAAGGACTACTGTGACAGAATACTGGCTGTGATGGTATAAGAATGCTTATTTAAATTTAAGCTTAAATATAAACTCTCCGAAAGTGCCAAAATGAGAGAAAGAATTTGACTTATCTTGTTCTCCTCTTGCCTACCTATATTTAGAACCACCACCCCTTGACAACAAACTCAGCAGTTGAGTTCCAGTAGAGGCTTAAGTATTAATTTGTGCCAATGCCAAACTAAATCATCAAATTATAGAATAAGAAAAAAAGGCACACAACAATGGAGACAGAAGTTTCATATTCCTTTTCTGCTGTGGTTGTTCTGGACTGAGAGCACCATCTGCAGTGTGCTTGTTATCTTGATAGTAGCAGAATAATCCCTGGGCTTCACTCGGGAAAACACCCAGGTAAGTTATTGCCAGTGCGAAGACAGGCTTCTGGGCTGGGGATGAAAGAAGGGGATGATGGAGATTGCCCATGTTCTGCCACTCACAAGAAGTGAATTAGCCACAGACCCAGAAGATCTAGTATAAAAAAGAAACATCATGTCAACACTGACATGACCCCGAGATGTGCCTTAAGTGTAGTTTCCCCCCAAAACTGTTTTTTATCAAAATCAGATCCAACACCTATGAAGCAAATACAGCTCTATCTCCAAAGGAAATATAAACTCAATTTACATTGAGTTAAATATCATTGATTATGTTTGGAAACATGAACTCAGGATGCCCTGAGAGATAGGTCATTGTATAAAATCAGTTAAACACACTTCCGGAGTCACAGAATACAAGCCAAAATCATAAGCACCATATTCTAAACTAGTCATAAATGAGCAGACTTGAAGGATGTAAAGAGGTGTCCCCTCTCACCTGTAATTATTACCTTGTTAATCCAGGGACTATTATTTTAGGAATCTGATTAGTAGTTAAAATAATAAAATATGAGTGATATCTCTGGCCCTGGGTGGGAACATGATATCCTAAACTAACCAAAAGATCATATGATTATTTAGCAGAAGGCTTTATGGTAAAGGTTAAAGACTCATTGTTATTAGAAAGTTTGGAGATACCCACATTGAGTGTCATATTCTAGTTACAAAATCTTGGAGCCCTTTTGGTGTTTCTAGTCTAAACAATAAGAGAATTAAAAATGGACATATAATGAATGTTAATAACAAGTTCACTAAAATTTAAAAGAAAAACAAGCCAGCTAAACTTTAAACCATTGTAGCTACCTATTGAGGGATGAGGAGGAGAGGAAAAAGAAAGCAATGATATTTTAAAGTTAGTATTTGAGAGAGTCTGCACGTACAGCAGTGTAGTTCAGAAAGGTGCTGTGTAGCAGTAAGAGTGGGGAACTGACTTCAAAGAGGCAAACTGAGAAAGCCCAGAACATCAGAAAAAAATCTACTACAAAAGAAAAAGATAGTGGAAGGATCAGAATATGTCATTTTTTTCCCTGGGTTAAGACTCAGAAAGTAGGCTGGACCAGTCCCACAGTGATTTCTCTAAGTGTCTGAATTATAGGGAAGGGCGGTGGGCAAAGAACAATGTTTAATCTAATTAGAATATAACTCTCCATCTATTATGTAGCTTGGAATAGAATGTCTCCGTCCAGGGCTAGACAATAACTCAGGTTCTAGTCTTTTCAACTTAATGGGCCCCCCAAAGCCCTGAATCTCCCATCTTTTTATATGGTGATTTAAGTCCTCATGAGTCACTCTTATTTTCTGGGTAAAAGAAGAGGCAGAGGCCAATGTCTGTGATGGAGAAGGATGCTCCCTGGCATCTCCAGGGCGGCTTGCTACCATCTGCGTAGCTGCCTGACACCAGCATTGTTTCTCCCTTTCATGCAAGTCATCCTTTCTATCCTTCCAGAAACCTGTCCATTGTAGGGAGCTAGAAATAGCAGGAATCATTTCTAATTCTGCAAGTTGGCACAGTGGTGTCTCTGGCACGGTCCACTGCCACCCTGTCAAAGTGTGTTTCTTCTTAATGGTCCCTTGGGCCATTGCCCATAGTCATCCCTTGAGGCCTATGCATTCTAATAAGCAACAAACTCTCCCCTTTTATACTACATCATACATCGCTCTTCTGTTTTCTATCCATAGAGATCACAGGAACCAGAGGCCCAAGGGGAAGACAGAGACTCCAGTTAAAAAAAAATGCATTTGCTAAAAACACTGGTAGGAACATCAGGTAGAGAGTTTACAACCAAAGAATCTCTGTTACAGGTTTTAGATTCCATCTGGTGATGTTCTTAAAGTTTTGGATAATCTAGCTAATACGCTAGTTAATGTATTCTCAGTTTTTTATCTGCTAATTAAAGTGATGTTGTATGGCATTCAGAGGTAAGAACTACAGTCCCACTAAGGGCAATCCAGGCAACTTTGGTTTAAAACTTGTAACATTCAGACTACCCACAATCAAAGCCTTGAACCAGTCTTTAGAATCTTCAGTATAGGTGTGTGCTTTTTCTAGAAACTTCAAATCTGGGCATCTAAGATAAAGATCACTTGTTCCACAGACCCTAAAGTGTTTGCTATGTCATCCTCTACCAAAAAAAGTTTGCCAACTCTGGTTTAAAGTAAAATTTGAATACTCTTACAATCTAGATAACTGCAGTAGGAATTGTTTAATTTCCAACTCCTAAATGGTAATTGTTCCCAAGTTAAGTTTAGATTGCATGTATATTCATTTTATATTGTACATATATTCATGTATGTAAATATATATGATTTGAATAAAAATTTTCATCAAAGTTTGATTTTAGGGAAACCTAAATGTCTTCTCCCTATGAGAAGGGCTATGCTAAGGGATTCCTCTTAGAATGAATAATCCGCAGCCCACAGATCCCAACTGCTGTGTAACTGGAAGGACCTAACTAAATGACAATTACATTTTGCTCACAGAGCACATTAGATCGCTGAAACCCTGGAAAAATGGCTAGCTGAGGTGCCTTAATAGGTTAGTACGTATCACAGTGGCTGTTGGCTGGCTCTCCCAGCATCCCTCAGTACCTGTGGCTCCTACCTCTCCCTGCCAGTAGTTGGGTTTCTGTTTCCCTTCTCCACAGCTTAACCCGATTAACAGCATGACCTCTTGGCCTCTTGACCAAGTCACCTCTTGGTCAGCAGATTTTCTCTTGGTCTACCTCCCTGTCTCTCCATTCATAGCCCAGGTTAGTCTGCCCACCATGTTCAGCCTGTGCTCTTCCCTTTCCCCACTTTCTCTCTTAATCTACAGTAAAAATCTCCATTCCTTAGGAGTAGTCATGTCCTCCTTATTTTATTTCATTTTTTTTTCAGTCATAGCAAAGTTTGTCTAATATGATAATTTCCAGGGGAAAATAAAAATAGAAGTTATTCTGATAATTTTACATTTAAAAAAATAAAAATCAATTCTAAAATCAACTAAGAGGAGAAAATAAAGAGATTATACTAGGCATACAGCAGCAAAGAGCTTATCATGCATTCATAGTAAGTATTATTAGCAGAAACTCTGAGGAGCCCCAAGTGGGAGACTACATTCTAAGGGGAAATCTGGCTTTCCTCTTTCGGTTCTTAGTCTTATTAGTGAAATAATGTAAAGGGGACTCAGAAAAAAGGCCTGAGGACAGTTCCATTAGGTATCAAAAGAAAAACTTCAGAGAGACCAGCTCTAAATCTTGACAGCTACCTGGAAGAGGAAGACAAAGCAGGAAAACAGAGAAAGCCAGGCCATCTCTAAGCAGTTACATTGTGGAAAAGATTCCTTGCAGTGGGGAAAGTGAAAAATCCAGAAGTACTGGGGAAGGCTACTTGGTTCTGGCCAGCATCCAAATGGAAGAGACAGAAATGACAAAACAGAAAGTAATAACTTTCTGAATGAAGATCCAGAAGGCAGGCAGACCTGGCAGAACCTTGTGACAGTTCTATAGTGACTGCAAAGAGGGCAGGATTCTTGGGAGAAAAGTAAATGACTCATGAAGAGGATAATTATCCCTTCCATCTCTTTTGCATGGTTTAAGATGGATCTGACTCCCTGGGCTGTGGTCACTTAGCTGGATGGCTGGGACATTTATCTCCACCAAGCCAGATAGTCCACAAGGAAAATAGTTCCTTCTTCACTGCTCTGATAGCAACATCAGCTTTACATCTATTTCCAGAGTCATCCAAACACAAGCCTTTCCCACCCAGAGCCTACGATTGACCTTGACCCTGGATTTTTTTTTTTAAGAAATTTTATTGCTAAGGATTAAATAGAAGTCTCAGGTTCTTAAACAACAATAAGAACAACAACAAAAAACTAAGCCAAACCCAAAAGCAAACAAACAAAACAACTCAACAAGAACAAATTGTACAAATAAATAAAGCATTTTAAAAATATCAAATACATTAGCTATCAAATATATAGAAGTAAAAAAATAATTTTTAAATTATAAATTGAATAACAAACTATATTTATTTATAACTAAAAATATAACCAAAAGTGCAATCAAATGCCAGTTGTTATCAGGAGCAAAGTGTTATCTCATTATTCTTAGCAAGTTTCAAGTTAATTACACAAACTTTCGATGGAACCCTAATGGCCCATTCAACTTGGCATCTCCATTTCTCCTCCCTCTTCTACACTTTTGGAGTTGTGGTCTACTGAAGGTTAAAATGAGGTCAACAGAGATTTTCCTCAATCCCTGTCGTCCTCTGCAGCTCATAATCAATCAGTTGTATCCATGACTGCTCCTCTTCTGACAGAAGCTAACTTCAAAACAGAGTGCAGAGTGTTCTCGCCATCAGTGACAAAGGCAAAAACAATCTGACTGCTCAGACAATGTTGTAGTCATGAAATCTGAAGCAGAGAACATCTACAATTAACACTTTAAAGCACCCACTTAAGTTGACTGTTGTGTTTTATTTCTCTGGAACTCTATATACTCAAAATCTACAATATAGGGCTTTGAATTGCATATAAAGGGAAGGATTATAGAAAACAGTGTGAAAATCAGTAAACTGTGTGTGTGCATGTGTGTGTGTGTTTTGCTTGTGTGTGTACTTTAAACAAATATGCTTTAAACAATCCCATATGTGCTACACGATAGACAGCTTTGATTTGATAACAAGACGCAATTAATTTAAGTGAAGAGTTACCAAAAAACCAGGTGGCCAGACAAATGCTTTTCCTTAAGTAGTTTCCAAGGAAACAAAGTTGCAAATATGAGATTTGTGTTTTCATCTGTCAGGATGAAGCTTGTCATTTAGAAGTGGTCACATATTATATTTTAGGTGATTATATTATATATTATAGTTAATTTAGTGCTTATAACAAACAATTTATTTGACATAATATTTAGCTGTGTAACATAAATAGATAAAATATACACTATATCCACATTTTTAGTGTTTAAATAGACATACTTGTATATTTAATATTTTTAACAAGTGAAATTCAGTGACTGGTACTAACTCACAGTTCTCATCCTACCACAGACTGAAAGAGTGAGAATGAGTATTTTAACAGGACCCCAAGTAACGTGTATGTGCTCTAAAGCTCGGGAAGCAGAGGCACAAGTTCTCAGAGTCATCAAGTAACGTGTACGTGCACTAAAGCTTGGGAAGTGGAGGCACAAGTTCTCAGTGTCATAAGAACAAAGCAATAAATGACCAGAGGATCCAAATGACATTAGTAAAGTTTGTCATCCATATCTTAAACTCTATGCAAAATGTGCAAATGCAGAAAATGAAAACAAAAATCTGATGTACTTACAGTTTGTGTGTGTGTGTGTGTGAAACTTAAATTTATAAATAAAAATATGTCCCAACTGCCTCTATAATGTAAAATCTGTTTCTCCAGAATACAATTCTGTATAAATCCCTATATTTTAACTTTAATATCAAGAACTAGTATGTAGTATCATGAATATTAGTAAAACTATCACAAGTTAAATATTCTGAAGAAAGTATTAAGATAACTCTATAAGATTCATTATTATATATTTGCCAACACTCAAGAGTAGTTATCCTAATATCAATAACAATATTACTAATTATTGCTAATATTGACATTGCATATACCTACATATTAGTCATTGATGCAAATACCTACAGGACTAGCTAACTTAAATCTCCTGGTAACCCTATAAGATTGGTGACATTATCATCTCCACTTTAGTGTAAGAGGCAGTGTGGTTAAGCAGTTCACCTCAGTTTATTTATATTCACTCAAAATATACTTCTCCTCTCAATTACCCCACCTGCCCATGCCTTTTCCTGATATTGTATATAATATCAGGGCTATAGTGATGGCTCAACATCTGGAATGTGACTCTGGAGTCCTGAATTTAAGATGTGAGCTGTGATACCTAGCTTAATATTCTCTCTTTAGCTAGTTGCCTGTCCATTAGACTCTCAAAGACAAGAGGAGAAGGGCTACTGATGCAAATGACCATGGCCAAATTAATTAAAGAAAGTAATTAATTAAAGTAGGTTTTAAATTCATAGACACATGCTGCCTCCTCCTAAAGCAGGGTTCAAGACATCAACATTTGACAGGAACAAAATAAAGATTCTTATGTTCCTGGGTAAGGAGTTTCCAAATGGGGTATTTGATATGAAGTGGGCCAGCTTATAGAAGCAGAACATAACAAACTGGTTATTAATAACCTCTCATGACACAAAGACATGATTGCAAGATGGTTATAGTCATAACAAGGTAGTCATAACAACAGATGATCATAACAACAGGTGGAAATTATAACCTTTTGAAATAAAAGCCTGGTTGATGTTTTCTAGAGCAGTCAGGTCAGAACCATTTATAGTTAAAGTTATAGATGGGGAATAGCCCAATCCTTGAGAAATGGAGGTTTAATCACAAACAGGAATGAACTTTTAGTTTGTCTTTATTATAGGATGGCTTTAAGATGAAGGCAAATGGTTCATCACTATGAGTAACTGAATGTGAAGTGGCATATTTTGAAAGTTTTCAAATGGAGTGTTTTTGGGGGAAGGGGTTGGGAAGCACAGCTCCATGGCTTTGACTGCCGGACTCTTTGAATGAATGTGGGCTGTTTTCATTCAAATTTCCCTCTACTTCCCTCCTGGAATAGCATTTGTATTCCATTTTTCCCTGTCTACTGTTCCAACATTTGTTTCTATATGCATCCAGAGCCAGTTTATTTTCTAGCTTCCTTTCTCTAAATCTCATTTAAATTAAACTTTTCCATAAGACCTTGCTGTGTTTAGCATGTGTTGTGGATTTTCCCACACCCAGCCAAAACAAGTTGTAAGTACAAATAAGAAATAACTCAGACAAGAAAATGGATGAAAAATACTTGCCTTAAAATGCACATTTTCATGTAAAGGAGGAATCTGTAGATAAGTTCTGCAATGCCTCTAAAGTTCAATCCTCACTAAACAGTGATAATAACTCCTACTTAAGTGTTGGGTCCTTAAAGACGATCCACATTTATTTCGTTCCAAACAACAATGCTGTTAAGACACTGTAGGAAGCAAAATACTGCTCCTCTGCCCAGGTGGTGTCTCACATCTAAGAGGGCAACAGTGAACTAAGCAGTGGATGGAGACACTTCTATTTCTATCAATGTGATATTGAACATGTATCTTCCTACTATTTAAACATTTATTTGTTTTTATTTTTTGTTTACATGAATGTGTATGTATGTCTGGGTGTTTGCCACACATGCGCAGCTGCCCATAGAGATCAGAAGTTGGCGTCAGAACCCCTGGAACTGGAGTTTTGAACACCTGATGTGGGTGCTGGGAAAGGAACTTGGGTCGTCTGCAATAACAGCAAACTTCTTAACACTTAATGCGTTTTCCAAACTTTGATTGTACTATTTAGTGAATACATATTTGCAATGACAGCATTGGATCTGTAAAGGAAATAAAAGCGATTTAATTGTGTTCAGTGTTACAACGCATCTCACTGATGCCTAGAGCTTTAACTGTCTGATGAGAAGTCCCAACACTCAGATGTGGAAAACAATGGAAATCCATGTACTATGGAGGCAAAATGCTGAGGGTAATTTTTTCCTTCATTTTAATTTATTAACCAAGAACACATTGGTTATATCTGCCCCCCTAGATTCTAGTAACAACTTGTTTGATCATTTCAAAGGTTAACAAAAAAGAGTAAACATCAAATACTGAAGAGTGAAGTCAGGAAACAGGGATCCAGCAGGCCCTGAAGAAAAGAAGCCTTAAGAAGGAGGAAGTCAAATCCTAGGGAAAAGCAATCAACTCAGAATAGCAGAGCCTTCAGGCTTGCCTTGTTGTAGATTGAGTTCCCTTTATGTTATCATGGCCCAGTGTGGTATGTTGAAAGGATGTGCACTTACATTTTCTTATTTTCGAGGTTCTGAGTGAAAGTGAGAGACTGCAAAAATAGGTGGAAACAAAAATAAGCTAAAATAGGTTTTTTTTCCTTTAAATTTTACCATTCTTTTTAGTCCATAATAAATTGTAAAATCTGAATACGTGGACAGGTGGAGAGAGGTGTTCCATTTATTTTATATATAATTACATAAAATCCATTCAATGAGCATTTACCCAACTTCTAGCATGTACCATTTGCTCCATTTGACCTGGGGATACTTCAGTGAGGATAAAGCTATGTAACCTATCTTTTCTTAGAGAACATAAAAAGGTGGTGATTGCTTATAGTAAGGATCTTATTGTTATAAGGTCTTCCTAAAATGGATTGATTTCAATTAGACTCAACCCAGCACGGCTTGGTAAACAAAGGCATTAAACTCTGAGGGGGAACTTGGAACACCAGTGTGTTTTAACTAGATTAAGAGCACGGTGGAGAATATTGCTGGAAAATGTAACCACTCATGCAGAGGTACTGCGGCAGAGATAAAACATTTGAAATACAAAACATGAACAATGAAAACAGAAACCAAAAGCATGAAGCTAGGGATTCTGAAGCTAGGTTTCTGGTGCTAGACATGAGTTAAACAAGACAATATTTTAAAAGGTTTCAGGTCTTTCTCTAGTAATGAAAAAAAGGAAGTTAAAAGGACAGGGACATTAAAAAAAAAATCAAATGCAGGTTTGGAAAGTTGCGTCTTCTTGCTAGTCATGAAGAACACAAGATAGCCAGACTGGATAATAAGGATTTGGGTGTGGCTTGCACAACACCAGGCAAGGAATATTGTTGCGTGAGGCAGACATCACCAGTGAGACAGGGAGGACACAGTGAGAAGCCCTGCCCTGCAGATGCCAGTCGGTGCTGTGTGAATGCATGCTGCTTCAGCAGTGTGGACGTTGGGCTGGGCTGCGGAAGCACAGTGTCCTTGCAGAGCAAAGCATGTAACACAAAGTTACCTGGTGTGTTCTACGCTTTTATAAAATATTTCTGCAAATATTTATAGCATATTTTCCCACAGTTCAATGTGTAAATCTTTCCTTAATGTCTTTCATGATGAGTTAGATTTCTGTCCTATGTTAGTTTTAAAAAGTGATGTACTCTTTAACAAAGAAAAGCTATAGGTTGATAAACATTAGCTACAAAACAATGAAGTTGAAATAAATTTGATAACAGTTCTGCAAATCTGTATGACTTTTAAAAAATTCTCAGTCAGTAAACAAAATAGTTTCTATCTCACATACAGTGTATTTAAAAAAGAAGTTTAAGGTGTAGGTTCAATATAAAACTAATATTGTCTTATGAAGAACTGAAATTATAAGGTACAATGAGGAGACCTGTTCTGTTTCTATTTCTTTATGACAGCAAACTCCAGTTAGTTTGACAAATATTTATGTCTACTGTGCTGCCATATTCTAGTATCTAGAAGAGGGTAGGTAAGGAGCAATCACTTCTGAGAGTTTCATTATCATTTTAGAAAGGGAGAAACTTGTGTCAGAACTGTATACCGTGCCTCCAGACAGAAGCTACAAATCTGTTTCTGCCCAAGATGGGGAGATTTTTAGATGGGATAGTATTTAGATGCAACTGAAAGGGTAAGCAGGAGTCAACCAGAAGAGAAGGGAAGATTACAGCTTTCTGTTTAGAAAGACAAGATGATTCCATGTAATGTGTGAAACTTGGATCTTGAAACAACATAGTGGGATCATGGGTCTGTGGGATCAGTTGAAGATGAGATGTGGAAGACCATGTTGATGATTTGATCGAGGTGATTGCTAGGACTTATATCACCTTAACAGGTGCATGTGGAACAAAGGAGATTTGGGCAATGAACTATTATTCAGCAATAAAAAAGGATTATGAAGCCTGAAGAACACATGAAAAGCGATGTGACTATCACAAAGAGAAAGACTATGATATTAAAAGGTCCCATGATTCTAACTGTAGATGTCCTGAGAAGGGCAAAGAATGAACTGGTAAGTACTTGGCAGTGGGTGTAGGCGGAGGTTGCGATTGGGAATGGATAGGTGGGACACAAGGGAGCTTTAGTTCTGGGACTCAAAGGAGTAATGGTGGCCACATGTCATTATGCTCTGATCCAAACTCATACAATGCTCAAAATCAGGAAACTGTGGGCTTCAGGTAATATTAATATGGCAATATTGACTCATTAGCAGTAATATTTGTGCTCCACTAGTATGAGATATTGATAATGGGACAAAGTGCATGGTGGGGGGTAGTGACAAAGAGTTACATGCCAACTGTCCCTCCTGCTCTCTTTGCCTGAAAATGTAAGGATTATTGAAAAGTCTACTCATTCAAAATACATTTTTAAATAAAAGGATGAGTTAGAGTGGAGGGAGTTTGGAGTCTGGAGGCAGAGATATTGTAAACTCTACATAAGTTCCCCAATTAGTGTCTTAGTGACCTCCACATTGGGAAGCATCTGTTGTTATCCATGAAGCAATATATGGCCATTAACCTTTCTTAAGAAGAGAATTTGAAAGCCCAGGCATGGGAAGTAAAAGTATAAATTCTAGATAAGAAAGGAGCAAACCACCACTCTCAGGCCAAATGCAGTATCATTCATTCATGTAAATGAAATTTTATTGGTATGTAGCCAAGACTAATAATTTATGCATTCCCTTGAGCTGCTGTTTTATTTTTTTGTGTTACTTCCATGGTTGAATAGTAGCAACTGGACCCATAAATTTAACATATTTTCAGCCTATTCATTTCCAGAAAAAAAATATGCTATACCTCTTCTTTCCTACTTATACATAGCATACACAGGTTCTCTCATTTTAGAAATAAAATAATGCTATAAATAGAAATCTTTGAGAATAAAACAGAATCCAACTATGGCCCAATTGTCCTGAGAATATCTTAGAATTGAGAAAGGGTTCTGGAAACATTTATACAATTTAATCTGTAGCACACAGAGTGTTCGTATTGACTCATTAAGATAATCCAATTATAAAGCAGAAGACTCATTTTTCTCTACACATTTTATTTCTATTTCAATTATGTACTTGATAATTAAATTGATAATAAACTCACTTTAATTTCTATTAGTGAATATGTAGAGCCGCATTTCCAATGAAATCTATAATTAAAGGTACTAAGTATTACACAAAAAAATCTCAAGCATTTTTTAGCTCACTAGAAACAACATTTAACACAAGATTTGTATGATATTTATCCTCTCAGTGTTTTAATTCACTGTTGCATATAGAAGTAAAAATAAAATGAAATTTAGCCAAGAGTCTCTAATTAAAGAAAGAACACACGAAATTAGGAGAGAAAGGGTTATTGCAGAAGAGGAAGTAGGTCAAAGAGATAATGGGGAGGACCGAAACAACTAAATTATATAAATGTGTGAAACTGTCCAACAACAAAAGAAATTGATGCAAGGCTTAAAATACTCAGTATGAGTTCATATGAAAGAATATCAAACTAGCTTTGGTATAAATGATAGCAGAAAAATGATCACTTGTATAAGTAACACTATTAAATTATATATATATATATACATATATATGTATATATATATATATATATATATATATATATATATTCAACATCTTTCAAGAGAAATAAAGGTTTGTATGCTTTGATGTTGCCTCAATTCCAGGATGAGCTCTGCTTCCTCATTAGCAGAATCCCATTTTCACTAACAGTCTTTGTGCCTTAGCGCTGGAAATGAGAGAGGCTTGGTTTACACATTAAGTTCACACTCATCATAGGGCCTACTCCAGTAGCTAGCAGGGTGGGGCTATGTGATTTGACTACTAAAATTAATGAAAACATATGTTGAGATGCCTCTTAGATAAAATCTCATTCCTTAAAAGAGTTAGCTCTCTGTTTTCCTTCCTAGCCTACTTTGGGGTGCTTCTCTGTATAAGAGAAAGATTAAATCCAAAGGCAGCCTCTCCTCATGAATTTGCAAGCACATCAAAAAACGTTAGTTTAAAATATGCCAGAATTAGACTAAATTAAACTTTTTTGCATATTAATATTAATTTGTTTTATAGTGCAGTGTTTTTTTTTTTAAGTCTTGGATACAAAAGAAAATCATTTGTATGTGAGAACTCAAATTTAATTACTATAGTTTTACTTTGCTTGAGGTTAGTTGCTTTCTTTTTTTTTTTCTTTGGGGGATAGCTATTCCATACTCCAAATACACACTTTAAATAGTGTCATGAATAAAACACATATAAGTAGAGTCCACGTTTATTTCATACGATTGACACTAGCCTATGCTATGATTATTTTTGCTAAAAATAGTGTTGTTTAATTTTTTAAAAATAAAATTCAGTTGTGCACACTTCTTGTATAATTGGTTGTTTCATGAGAGAAAAATAAAATACAATTGAGAATGAGAATTAAAAAATAATAAATTTTTATGCTTTAGGTTTCCATTCAGTTATCATGGTTTCACCGCTAAGTACAAAGAGAAGATTCCACAAGAGAAGTGGTCCCTTCAGACAACCAGGGTATTTGGAAGTAGGAAGCTGCTCAGGGATGAGCCACTCCACAGCTCTCTCTCACCTTTTATAAGCAGCAACAGAATCCAATCCTGAGATGGCTAGAAGGATGCCTTTAGATATCTGTACCTAGATTTAGATTAAGTTTACCCTTTAATGAGGTGATAATATACAAAGAAGAAATAAAGGGAAAAAAAAGACCAAATTGTAAAAGCAAAATACTAGCTCCACATTCAGAGATTTTAAAAAAAATCTAAATTGGGAAGATGAAGAGGTACAGATTATTGCACTCAGCCTCCAAAGTGTAAATTATGAAATTTAAAGACCCATTAAACTTATTAATGTCATATTAAGTTCACCTAAGAGACTAGAAAATTAGATACCTTGGTTCTACCTTTTCAAACCCCTACCCAGATCTAACCAGCGGACAGGACATTCTCCACAATTGAGTGGAGAGTGGGGTCTGATTTTCACATGAGCTCTGATGCCCCATATTTGACCATGTTCCCTGGAGGAGGAGACCTGGTGGCACTCAGAGGAAGGATAGCAGGCTACCAAGAAGAGACTTGATACCCTATGAGCATATACAGGGGGAGGAGGTTCCCCTCAGTCACAGTCATAGGGGAGGGGAGTAAGGGGAAAATGGGAAGGAGGGAAGGAGGAATGGGAAGATACAAGGGCTGGGATAACCATTGAGATGTAATATGAATAAATTAATAAAATATTTTTTAAAAAGAATAGCACACAAAAAGCAGCTGTCTTTTCCCTTGTTAGTCATCACTACTTTACACTTGGATTTCTTCTAGAACCTTCAGATGAAACTTCTAACATGACTGCGGATATTACACTTTAGGAGTCACTGACAGTAAGCAGTTAGAAAGTCAACAGCCTTTAAAATCAAACACAGGTTCAGTCTATCCTTAACATCTGCATGAACACTTTGTTGGTCAAAGTATATCTTTGTACAAAATATCAGTTTCCAATGAGGGTGGAAAAGAGCATTAAAGAATTACTGTGAGATGGAAATCAATAATTACTAATTATTATCATTATTATTATTTATTCCATTATTACATGAAAGACAAAGAATAGATGACACGGAATGACAGTTCTTAAATACCAGTAGGAATCAGAAACCCATGAAAAGGGAGCTACAGCCTGTCTATGGATGGAATAGGAAACTGAGTTCTTAGGCCACGTTGAGGCAGTTTGGCTGGGAAGCCCTCTTTGAAAGCCATCACACTAGGTTAGAATGCATACACTTGCCTGGCAGAAACTCCTTCTCCACAGAGATGATGGGCCCATAGAAGCAGTTTCACATTCTGGTCTTATCTGCTCTTGTAGTCATGACAAAGCAACACACAGGTAAATCATTATCACAAAGACACAGTGCCTGTAAAAACACAAAACTAAAGAATAGCAGAGGATTTGAACCTTGAACCCAGGAACCGAAAAGCTAAAAGTTTGTTAGATCTTACACTACTTCTCTGTGTGACAAGAATTAGGGCGGAGGACCTGGTAAAATGGTGCAATGCCCGACAGAGGTGTTCCCAAAATTCAGTGAATTTCTGTGTTCAAGTCTGAGGCTATTTGCTGAGCAGGTCCAGGCTAGAAGACTGAAATGTGCAATTCTACCATCACACATCAGAACTCCGAATCAGAGGTGTTCCCATTTGCTTTGGGAGTTTATGACTTAAAGGTTCAACATTTTTGGTTGCTTCTTGGATTGTAAAAATAAGGACAATGAAATCACACCAAAAGGTCCTTTCCTATTAAGGGACTTGATTTCCGACTAAACCTTTCAGAGCATAGCAGCACAAAATAGTGACAGAGTACACAGATCTGAACTGTGTGCTTGTCATCCACACTTACTCTGGAATCAGAGAATTTCAAGAAAGGTAAAATAAAGGACTACATGTTATCACCTTGTCCATGTATGTCCACAACTATCGCCCATCCTATCTCCATCCACTAAAGCATGATCTGATGTGGCCACTTAGATGTGGACCCCTCCACCACTGAGAGTCTCAATTTTAAGAGAGAAAAGCATGCCCAGTGAATTGTGGGGCATGTGTTGGACTGAAGACGTCAAATATGACTTCAAGATCAAAGGGATTGGTGAAGGACGGTAATGGAATAAATGAGCTACAATCAGTGAACCAAAATGGCAGACATTCACTGCATCTGGCTGGATTAGGATTGTCTTGTCTCTGGACAGAAGAGTCTCTGAATACCAGCTAACCTTGTATCACATCCTAACAACAACAACAACAACAACAATGATAACAATAAGAAAAACAAACAAACAAAAAAACCAATTTTTAGATTAAAAAAACAAACTCTACATGAGTGTTTTGTTGGCAAGTTTGTCTGTGCACGGTGTGTGTTTTGTGCCAGTAGAGGCCATAAGAGGGCACCAGAGACCCTAGAACTGGATGGTTGATCCCTTAGAACTGGAAGGTAGGAACTGAACCTTAGTCCTCTGCAAGAGCAGTGAGTACTCTTAGTAGCTGAGTCAGCCCTCCAGGACCATTTCCTATAGGGACAGATCCTGGGATTGGAGAGACAGGCAGTTCGCACAAGTCAAGACAAAGCTGTTTCAACTTTATTTATGCCGTTCTGATGGGAAAAATATTTAGCTTGGAGTGGGGTGTTTCAGTGTGTTTATCTGTAAGATTAGGAGGGAAAACATAACAACCCAGTCCTTGGGTTCCTAGCCCAGTTAGCTGTAGAATTGCCCTTGGGTAAAAGCTGTAACTGTGGAGAAAAGAGGACTGGATTTTATAATCTATCTTCCTTTACAGGATCAGAAATGAAATTCACATAAATGAAGGGATCAGTCCAGAACTTTCAGAGGCTTTTGGGTTTCTCTTTTCTCTAAGCTAAACTTAGCAGCAGCTAAATAGCCTAATAAATTGCTAAGGTAAAAAAAGGATTTCTAAGCTGACAGATATCTCAGGTCTTCTTATCCAACATAAACCCGTCTGCCTAAAATGTAGGGGTGCCTCCATTTTTTTCTTTAATTCCAGTACTAGTGCCAAAAGATCTACTCTTTTGAGACCACAGGGAACTGCTTTTGACGGAGATAAACTTGTGTGAAATATGAACCAGTGCCTGATTATGGAGGTTGGAACCATTTGTATTAAACTTCTCAGAAGTATTTTATCCCCTGGGTTCTAGAATATTAGGTATACATATTTATGGCAGTGTGTTCACTGCTTCATGTTTGGTTTTTACTCTGTATCAAAAGTCCTTTGTCTAAGACTTCCATTTATTTGATTCACCTTATTTATCTCTATGATCATATGTTGCCTAATTATATGACAATTTCTAAAGTCTCAGACTGTCATTTTATTTAGGAGAGCTAAATAAAATGGATGAAACATAAGCATGAAGTGGAGTTTTAGAATGGCTTTTTAGTGTTTCAGATGCTTAGCACACTATGCGTGCTAGCTCCTTGAGCAAAAGCTGTCAGTGACTGCCAGACACTTAAATGTGATATGGCATGTGATATGTTGAAGTTGCCTTAAACAGCTATGTCAGACACATGTTCAACCATGTCATAGCAGCCTTATTCATAACCCCAGTTATTCATCTAAATGCTAGAAAGAACCTATTGAGTTGTCGGTGACTTGTTTCACACTGTTTATTATGTTATAAATTCACCCCAATTTATATCTTCACAGCACAAGTGCTTTTTCATCACCATCTTTCCCTTCACTGAAAACATGATCTCATTATTTTTATTTTCATTGTCACCAATTCCATGAATCTTCCTATAATGTCTCAACCATCATAAATACATACTCTTGTTTCCCAATGTAATCACTTATGGCGGCTATATATAAAAACTACCTATACTCTGAATGATGTCATATTTGCTACATACACTTCTATCATCATGATAAACTCTTGGTTCTCATAGATAAAGTTTAGGCTTTGCATAGTACTTTAAAACTCTGTTTCATTGTCAGATATCTTTAAATATATTTGTCCCTTGAGGCAAGCATTACATAGAATAGATGTTATATCTTGGCATCTTAATTCCTTCTATGTTCTCAATAGAGCTTTTTCTTCTAATATTTCTTCACATACTAAGATAGATGTGATAATTGGAATTATCCATCTAATTCTTATGACTTTATTTAAGAAAAGTTATGACTGCCATCTATGCAGACTGCTTAAAAAACAAAAACACACAGAACTAAGGGTCACTGGGAGCTGATAGGACACATATGCACTGTTATTTTAATTTATTTTTAGCATAAAAGTTACTTGAAGAAACTTTAGAAGTTGTCAAAACCTTATCCCTAATAATAGCAAGTGACAATATCATGTTTAATCTCATAATGTGTTTCAGGGATATAACTTGTCTTCTCCCTCCATATTACCATATTATTTAAAGTTTTTGGAAAGGTTAAATGCAAGGGTTTAATATCAACACTTTGTTGTCTTACAGGAATATAAATAATGCCAGTGACTTTTGTTGATAACCTTGAAAAATTGAGATAACTAATTTGTTCAACCAAGAGAAAGATCAGAACACTGAACACTCTGAACATGAAATGTTATAATTCCACAGATGATGTGAAGGCTAAACACAGGCAAATGTTTACCCAAGTTTTCTGGTCAAGCTTTCAGAAGTGAGAAATCCCCTGTGTGTCTCACTTACAGTAAACATGTAGGCATTCCTCTGCCAGTATTCAGTTCATAATCTCAAACTTTGAAATCAATCAGAGGCTCTCATCTCTGGGGAAATAAACCCACAGAAGAGTCAATGAGAGAATGAGTGAAAACTGAGGATAAACCAGCCCAAAACAGTGCTTTTGGATTCTGCTGACTTCAAAGGACATTTTGAACAACAGCCATCCAACCAACCAACCAACCAACCAACCAACCAACCAACAACCAAAAAACTATGGACAGAAGATCTGTGTAGAAAAGACTGCCAGGGACTGTGGTGCATATAATACACTGTGGGCTTTTCCCTACCAAGAGGACTTAAACAAACTTGAAGAAGTCAAAACACAAATAATAATAATGTTTGACATGCATTGATTAAACCTTTACAAAGCTGGGTGCTTATAACCAAAAAGGTTAAGTCATAGAGCCCCACATTAACTCTTAACTGGGAATACAACATTGTGAAATAACATGTCAATATTCAAAATCAGTGGCATGAAGCCTATAAGTAGAACATTATGATAGGCAGATTTGGGCCCAGGGGTCCCGCTCAAACTAAGGCACCAGCCAAGGACAATACAGGCGGTAAACCTTAAACCCCTACCCAGATCTAGCCAATGGACAAAACATTCTCCACAGTAGAGTGGAGAGTGGGATATTACTTTCTCACATACTCTGGTGCCTCACCTTTGACCATGTCCCCTGGAGGGGGAGACCTGGTGGCACTCAGAGGAAGGACAGCAGGTTACCAAGAAGAGACTTGATACCTTATGAGCATATACAGGGGGAGGTAATCCCCCTCAGGAACAGTCATAGGGGAGGGGAATAAGGGGAAAATGGAGGAAGGGAAGAGTGGGAGGATACAAGGTATGGGATAACCATTGAGATGTAACAAGAATAAGTTAATAATGGAGAAAAAAAGAAAAAAAAAGGTGAACAGGTAAAAAAAAATAAAAAAAATAAAAAGGTAAAAAAAAAACCAAAAACAAACAAACAAACAAAAAAACCAAAAAACAAAATCAGTGGCATTTGCCTGCATGTGGATGACTTTTCTTTTGAACTCTTGAAATTTTTGTAGAAAACAGACACTTTTAGGCTTAGCCTGATATGCCTACAATAAAAAGCTTACAAATTTAGAATAGCAAAACACATTTTGTTAGAGGCAGTGTGTTCAAGTAAAGCAAGCATCACTGTAATTGTCCCATCTCTAGTTTCTGTTTTCAGTTATCTATCAAAATGCTACTAGAATAAAAATCACAGAAAACAAAAAAACCTAAGTGTAGTTTAGGCCATTCTGGTCTTCTGTGTGATTTCATAACACCAATTTAAAAAAACGACAAAAAAATACAGCAAGGTAGAACGAGTTGGTCAAAGAAGGACTGTTATTTGTGTTCCTCTAGTTAAAATGCAGGTAATCATAACATAATAAATATATTTTCAAAGTTATGACCACTCTGTAGTGGTGTGTGTGTGTGTGTGTGTGTGTGTGTGTGTGTGTGTGTGTGTGTGTGTGTGTGTGCCCGTGCGCGCGTGCATGCAAGTGAAAGATCAGAGGTAGCCAGTAATTGAACTACCACCTCTCTTCTCAGGTCATCATTAAATAGCTGTTGTAAATCTGAAATACAGCAGTTCTCACTGAACTCAATGGTCTTAGTAATTGTCACATTTTGTTTTTACTAAATCAGTTGAATGTCAGCAATGTCTCCTGCCAGGTCTTGTTTTGCCTCTTGCCCTGAGCTCTGTTGTCAAGCCAGTCACAAAGTTGTCCTCTAGCATGCTCTGATACAGCCATAGGTAATATATTTTAGTTCTGCACCAAACACACCCTGAGCCCTAGCCTCAAGCCATCAACCCTTGTAGAAAGGTCATGGCATCCTTCAGACTACAAGCTGCCATTTCTCCTTTTCATCATGAGTAAGATGCAGGAAGTAAGAATTGTGAACTGAGGCTGTTGGAGGTGTGGTGCTGGTGGAAAAGGCTCACGTAATAATTGTGAGAGCTGAAGTATTTATTACAGGTTAGGGGCCAAAATTTTCTTGCCCTACCTTGGCTCTTTTAATGCCTAACATCTTTAAGCCAAAACCACCATCAGAAAACTTCTGAAGCCTGCAGTAGGGTTTCCCTAAAATATTCTAACCCACTTATCTGATATTTCCACTAAGGTGCTGGAAAATATCTTGATTTATAATTGTCTTTGTGCTGTTTATGTAAAAACTTTATGAGCTTGTTATCAGATTGGAATATTGTATTTTAAGTGATCTAAATCTGTGCTTAAAGAGCATGTTCTATCGGGGCTTCAAAAAAAAAAAAAAAAAAAAACAAAAACCTTTCCCTTTTTCCCTTTGACATGAAAGCTGTTTTTCACATTGATAGATTATTTGTCCTAATTGGTCTGGTAGGTTCCAGATTAGTATGAAGATCGAAGTAGACAGTACCTGTGATTATGATGTGAATATTTTACCTATCACAAAATCAGAGGCATATAAAGGTCTCCAACCCATTTGCCACACCAGTGCTCAAGATGGTAGGAAAACCTTTCTGTGTCATTGATGGGTGTCAAAATGGTGACCACAAAATGGTGATACTCAGAGGCACTGTGAGAATGGAGTCTGCTAACGTTATCAATTTTAATAACATTTTAAAGACCGATTCTTTCTTTCTGTAGAATGGAGCAATATTTAAAATGGTAACATTGGGCCTGGAACTGAAAAGAGCATTGTCTAAAGAAACATGAAAGGAAACTTTGCCTACACCTATGCAATCTTTTCTTTTCTTCTCTCATGTGGCTGATCAAGATGGGAAGAGATAGTGTGAAACTTATCCCTGGGAATATAATATCTTGGCACTGACATTGGCACAGAAGGGAGTCCAGTGGGAAAGTAGGGAGGAGGGTAAAATGACCTAAAGGTTAAAAAAAAAAAGCTCCACTTAAGAACGCCACCAGGGCCAATTAACAAGAGCCCAGAGGGCCTTGTGGAGTCTGAAGCATCACACATGGGTGAAGAACCATCTACTGGAGAATGAGTGGCTCTTACGGGCCACATCACTGAAGAATATTTAGTCTCTCTCTCTAGCAACCATAAACTGCCAATAGCTTTTCAGATATGGATGAGACTATGAGTTTGTGCCCTGTCCAAGAGTCTAGAGTACTCAATTCTAAATAGGACATCTACACTTTTCCCTTTGAAAAGTCTGGCTCACTGTTCCAGAATACTTTTGTGTTTTTTTATCCATTTTGTCTGATGATCTCCACCCTACTGTGGTGAATGCAGACATGGACGGTTGTGTGACCAGCCTTTCCCATTTCATCTATTCAGTGCAGGTCTAATATCTCTCCCTGTAAACGTGAGCAAATTCTTCAGTCAGCTTCTATCTACAGTGTCTTCCCACAGCTGAATCCTCTTCCTCATCCTCTTGAAGAGGTGTAGATCAAACACTGTATTTCCACCTTAGCTTTTTAAAGAGAGGAACATAAACTTCCTCCAAATGTAAGGAAGTCCAAAAAGATGGCTCTTGCTTCAGTTCAAACACACAAAGAAATTGACTTTACTTTGGTGACTGTCACTTCAGTTATATGTGCAGAAGGGGAGAATCAGTAGTTTGTCTTTAAGACCTCGCCTTGGAATAGAACTCTCCATGTCCAATAGATGATTCAGTAAATTTTGGGATAGGTGTCCTGGTTTTCTCTGTAAAGAATAGAAGCTCTTTAGTTTCTATAATTACTTCCTGTTTTTTATTAATTAAGTTTGGGTTCTCTATAAATGGTAAGTTTAAGATACTGGCAAGAGTAAGTTAAAGCATAGATTGTAACCAAAATAGAGCTGATGTAAAATAGATCAGTTACTTGGAAATGAGATATTAAAAAAGGAAATCCTTTAAGTGATTAAAGTTCAAAGAATAAAGCAAAAGATATCTATTTTATAAGACAAATTTTGGAAGGAACTTATCAGGAGTGCCATTCATAGAACTAGAGGCAATTTCCCCATATACAAGAAAAGTAGGTAATGCAAGTGTCCTGGCTGGTTTTGTGTGTCAAGTTGACACAGTTAGAATCATCAGAGAAGAAGGACCCTCAGGTGAGGAAATGCTTCCATGAGATCCAGTCATAAGGCCATTTTTCTTAATTAGTGGTAGATGTTATGCGGGAGGAGCTGCGGTGGGCAAGTGAGCTTCCTGGAGACAGCTTTGCAAAGCTGTGATTTGTGTACCATGGAGAGGCACAGCCCCAGGGACGGCTGCTATGCCTTCTTATGTTTGTCATTGCTGTATTACTCACACATCTGGCGTGGTGTGGTTGGGTGTGGGGAGCCCCTCACTGCCTATAATCTGATGTGACTGTTTCCTGGGTGACGTTCTACTCATTTGGCCAGTTTCCCCGCAGATCAATAAGAAGAGGAACTTTCATAAAATACTACTGTTTAGATGAATTCATGATTTTACACAAATCCTAATTTGATTTGAATAGTTTTAGAAAGTTAGGTTATAGTGTTTTGTCAGTGGCTCTGATGTAGAAAATATTGAGGAACAATTTGAAGCTCAGAAAGGAACATTTTAAATTTTTTTCCCTGAAACAAGATTTCTCTGGGTAGCCTTGGCTGTCCTGGACTCGTTTTATAGACCAGGATGGCCTCAAAATTAAGAGAACTGCCTGCCTCTGCCTCCGCAAGTGCTGGGATAATAGGTGTGTGCCAATGCAGCCAAGTGAAAGGCACATTCTTAGTAGTTGACCTGGGGACATTTTGAGGCTACTGAGCAAGAACAATACCTCAATTAGCACTAGCTGACGCTACTCTCTCGATGAAGCTGAAGTTCAAGGCGATTAATTTCTTGTACTCATTTTTGCCCTCAGCTTCGTGATGTGAATTAATAACCATTGTTAATGAATAGAGGTTCACCTTAAGGATTTGAAGTAGAAATGGCTAATTGTTTTTTATATAAAAGTTTAGATCTGTGATTCTTTTAAGATTTTTTAAAGATTACTTTTTAAGATAATTATCCATTCTTTGTAACCATGAAGTGCAGTTTGTCAATAAAGAGAAACTGGCTGAAAAAATTACTTTGCTTGCTTATACTTTGTTAATCTATAAAAAGTTGCTTAGTTACAAATGCATGTGGGTTCTTGGGAATAATTTGTTTTTCATATTTGTTTTTCAACAATAGTACATGTGACGGTAGTGGGAAACATGTTTTTCTTACATATGCTCATTGTAATCATTCACTTAAAGAGAATAGAATGTAACCACATTGTAATTTTATTGCTTGGAATATTATTCTGGGATATATAAGCTGTCAGAGGAAAAATAACAATTGTGTTGGAGCTGGCTTGTTGGAGTTCTGCTCCATCCACAAATTGTGTATATGTAGATATATATGTAAAAATGGTTGGACTCAGTCATTTGAGTTTGCTCCATCCACCGAATATATATTTGTGTATATTATATGTGTGCAAAGTTGTTGGAGTTTGCTTGTTGGAGCTTTGCTTCATCCACCCAATGTATGAATGCATATATGTCTGTCTGTCTGACTGTCTGTGTGTATGGCTGTTTGTCTCTATGTATGTATGTGTACATGTGAAGTTTGTTGAAGCTTGTTGGGACTTGTCCCTTGGAGCTTGTCTTGCTTCATCTACCTAGTGTGTTGGCACATGGTCTCTTTTCTCCTTTCCTTTTCCCTAGTCCTTGGCTACCATTGGTAGTGGTCCATGCCAGGAGCCATCTGCTCTGGTCCTCTCCCAGTTACAATCATTTCTGACTTATGCTGGTTGCTACCAAGTCCGGTTTCTCCTTCCTCGTCTCCCCCTTTTTAGTTCCTGCTGCCATCATCAGAGGCCAACACCAGGTGATATGAGCTCCAGGCCCTCTCCACTGACTCTATGCCCTACCTCAGTTTACCCTGTGGTATCGAAGCAGGTAAGCATGACAACAAGTAAATGATAAGATAGTGTTTGATTGAGATCTTTATAAACTTTCTCTAACAGAAATTCCCACCTTGAGAAGGGCTTATGTCAACATAGTTTGTTACCAAAAGACACATCTAGATGGGTTTCATTAATATGAGTGAGGACAATGGAGACAAATCTGGTTGGGAGACAGACTTGTGCCAAACTCCTAGCCTTGTTGCAGCTGTATTATCTGAATAACATGTATCATGATTAAAAATAGCTCATGCCTGTCTCATAAGATTATAAATGAGAACAGTTTCATTCTTAGTATACGTTTCCTATATACTTAGGTTTTTGCATTGTACCTGTTATTTAATAAGCCCTTATTAAACCGATTATTAAACCATATGACTTATCTTGCCTGAGCCTTGGTTTCCTCATTTATAAAATCAAGAAACCACAGTTGTTATTATGTAAGTATATGGAAATATTCTTGGAACAAGAAAAGTAATTGTGGTTCAGTGGGTAAAGACTTGCTTTGCAGCCATGAGGACTTGAGTTTGAATTTCCGTAAACTATGGAAAGCAAGTCATGGTAGTGCACGTATGTAATGCCAGTGCTCCTATGTTATATGGGAGGCAGAGACAGGAGAACTCCTATAATATTATTACAAGTTAACCTGACAGAAACAGGAGCAAAGAGCAGCAAGACCCTACCTCAGCGAAGGTCAACAGTGAAGACTGATACCCAAAGTTCTGTTCTGTTGACCTCCTCCATATGAAGTATTAGTATTCACATGACCATACTCATAAATATAGATGCATGTTTGCACAGGAGCACACACACACACACACACACACGAGAGAGAGAGAGAGAGAGAGAGAGAGAGAGAGAGAGAGAGAGAGAGAGAGAAGCGGGGGAAGAATTTGCCAAGCCTGTAATTCTATTTCCAAGGGTGGCATGGATCACAAACCCATCAGGCTGGCATTGACAATTTAGTGAGACTTTTCCTCAATAATAAAAAGTGAGGATCTATAAAGATGGATCAGTGGGTAAGATTACGTAATGAATTTTCAGAGGAACTGAGTTTGATTCCCTGCACCCTCATTAGGCAGCTCACAACAAGTCAGGGCATCCAATGGCTCTGGCTTCAAGGGCACTTGCACTCGTGTGTACCTACACAGATACATGCACATAGATGCAATTAGAAATAAAAATAAGTCTTGAATGTAATAAAGAGTTAAAAAAGATAGCCAAAAAATAGAGCTTGTCTCAGTAAAAAAGTGCTTCCCAAGTTTCAATCTTAGTATGGCAAAACTGAAAACAAGAAAAACAACAACAACCAAAAGGAAATGACAACATATACAGAAATGAATCAGAAATGCTAAGGTACCGTAGACTCATCTAAACAACTGCCAATGTTGATAATAAAGCATGCCATACTGCTTACACAAATAGAAATGACTTAGTCTGGGAAATCAATATTTTCTTCAAGTATTTTAATGAGCATTTTATTTAAAGAGTACAGACCCTGGTAGTGTTCCAAAGGACACTGTGGGACATATGTCTCAGTGTAGGGATGGTTCTGTCAACATCAGAACATACTCTGTATTTCTATAATTTTAAAAAGCATTGAGACCTGAATATTTTGTCAGAGAGACTAGGAAGCTATGGCAGCTGTGTGAAATGGTGAGGCAAACACTAAAGGAGTCAACACTTGTCATATACATGGCAAGCTCAGCCCTGTTCCTTACGTTTGTGTTTGGCACAGCTGACACAGCTGAAGGAGCAAACATTGGTCTTTTTTAAAAATGGCCATTTAATTTATAATAGAAAAGTGTTAAAAGCACAGACATATGTTGGTCTTACAGCTCTGCCTGCCACAACTCTATCCCTTCCCATGACAACATTATTACTGATGAAAATGTCTATGCATAGCAACACTGATGACAGAAGGATATTGTAATCTATAGGACTTCATTTTTAAACATGAAGGTAACATCCAAATACAAGTCTATAATTATCAAGTGGGTAGACTAAGACTTTTAAAGATCTAATGGATTTTTAAAAAACATCTTAAATAAGACTAGTATGTACATAACTCTGAAAGACAGAGAGGGGGCGTTTTAAACAAGAAAGGGGACCACGAGAGGTAAAAAGGAGCTCTTATGGAAGTGCAAACAATTTTTAAGAGGGAAATAAAATACATGTGATATGAAAGTGAAAAGGGGAAAGGATTCAAGTAGGGGAAGAAGAAGGTAAGAGAGAAGGGTGGGATATGGGGACCAGTGAAAACCGAACTTGAAAATGCTATAATGCGATACCCTATGAGCATATACAAGGGGAGGAGGTCCCCCTCAGTCACAGACATAGGGGAGGGGAGTAAAGGGAAAGCGGGTGGGAGGGAGGAATGGGAGGATACAAGGCATGGGCTAGCAATTGGGATGTAGCATGAATAAGTTAATAAAAAAAATTTCAAAAAAAAGAAAGAAAGAAAATGCTATAATGAAACTCATTATTCTGTATCCTGATTTAAGAACATTTTTAATAAAATTCACTGAAATTACATATTTTAAAAGCTTTTTATTAATTTTAAAAAAGAATTTGAAAGAAGGTATATGTTTTATTAGTTTGAAAAACGAATTTGAAATAAGGTATATTGGTTTCTCCTTTCACATCTAAACGACAGAAAAGAATTTAAGCAATAATTTATATTGTATATACATTCCACTTTCCTCAAAAATCTCTCTGTAAAATTCTACATAGGGAACAGATGCAGTAGTGGATGCAGCATCAGCTTGCATATATAGTTTGTTCATGTACAAATAAACAGTTGGGCACTGTGGTGCACCCCTGTAATCCCAATACTCAGAGAGGCAAAAGCAGGCTCTTCTCTGTGAGTTCAAGGCCAGCCTGGTCTACAAAGCAAGTCCAAGACAGCCAAGGCTACACAAGAAACCCTGTTTTGAAAACCCAATAAATAATAAATAAATAAACAAACAGACAAACTCTACTCCACAGAGCAATTCTTAATTCTTTTATTTTTATTTTGGTACTTATGTGTACATACTGCTATAACTCAAAGATAACTTTCAGAAATTTTGTGAACTTTAGATTTATTTGGAATCTGTATTCTGTCCTAGGGGGTGGGGAGGGAAGTGAATGTTTTAAGGAAAAAAATCTTGGATCCAAAACGACAGAGGAAAATCTCCTCTCATTTAAATATCTGCTGTTTTTATAAGTGGACTCATCAAATTCTACATAAGGTTAAACATGCTCCCATGAAGAGCTGAGAAATTCGGAGATTCTGTGCCATGTGTGTGTTTATTGCCACAGACTTTTATTCTTACTTATAAATAACAAATCTTAGGAAGCAACAAACACAAATAATTTTAGAGTCATATCTCTGTCTCTGTGTTAGAGAGAGAGAGAGAGAGAGAGAGAGAGAGAGAGAGAGAGAGAGAGAGAGAGAGAGAGAGAGAGGGAGGATGCCCAAGGAGAAGATGGAGCTCTTTGGGAAGGTGCAATTATGCCCCGAGGATTGCCCAGAAGACCACGGGTAATGTGAAAAGAAATTGGAAAGACAAGAATGCTGAAGTTCCCTTAATGCAAATGAGCTTTTCATTTTGTATTACCAGTTACTTAGCCAGGAAAGAAGCACAAAATTACCTTTGCAAAACATTTATTACTACCAATTATAAATGTGAACTAGAATAGCCAAGGAAACTTCCACAAAATATTTATAACTTCTCTCAATTTGAGACCCTGTATTTCTAATACTAATTATGAAATTTTTATGCCAATGGTTTTCCAAGAGAAAGAAACATTCAGGAAGGCATTTCACAACTTCCTAAAATCAAAGTGTGACAGAGTCTTCTGGGCTTACCTTCTAGAATTCTATTTTCTAATTCATGGGGCACATTTATGGTTCCGTTAACATAGGTGGAATTTACCCACAGGGACCAGCTGAAGGTATCAGAGGCATTGTACACCTTCTTTTCTCACTAGCACAAATATCCAAGGGCAGATTTCTTTATTGCTTTTTCTTTCTGAGTGAAAGTTTATTATCTAACTGCATTGGTAGTGAATCAGTCAGCATGTAAGGATATTAAGGCTTAGGAAGAGTCTCTGGAAAGGCATTTGGAGTCTGAAAGGGCAAGATGGAAGTTGGGCAGTGCTATGATCACAGCCGTCTTAGACCTTAAGCTGAGAGTAATCTTCAGGGAGCCCCAGGGATCAACCAGACTTCATTCCTCCTTATGTCTGCCATGCCGAGTCTCAGTTTTCTATTCCAGGATAATACAGGAACCCTCTTCAATTTTATGAAGATCTGTGTTTGACCTCAGCTGGTAGCATGAGCTGGGCTGAGCTCTTCAGCCTGGAGTCACTGGAAAAATCTCTGCCACTGAACAAAACCCACACCTCTAATGACAGTTCTGGCAATGACCTGGTCACACGTAACAATTTTAGGGCTACACTTTGGGGGTTGGGGTGGGGTCCCTTGGATCATTTCTGACATGCTATGTGAGTCTGCACAACAATAACAAAGTGCTTTAAGCTTATGGCTTATAAACAAGAGAAGTAATTCCTCACAGGTCTGGGGGCTGAGAAAGGGCTCAATTTGTGGGGCAGTTTCTAGCTCATAGACAGTTCCTTTTGATTAAAGGCACAGAGATGTCTCTCAAGCCTCTGCTTTAAGATCATTAATCTTTATTAATACTCTACCCTCACCATTCAAGCCCATCCCAAATGCCTTAAATCTTTAGTTTCTATTTATACACATTTCTAAAGGAGGGGAGATGTGGATTTCCAGGTTTTGTTAAATGCTGTGATCTGAACGTCCTTGTTCCTCCTGAAATTTATTTATGGAAGTCTTCATCCACCATGTTGACAGCATTAAGGCTTGAGACAATGGTAACACAGTCAGTGTTTGTCTCATCGCTTTCTCTGACGTCCACATTTCTGACTCAGAACGTCCCTGTTCTGTAACCTAGGCTTTTCTACACTGCACGTAGTGGAAATTCCCTCTGTTATGAAGATGTTTTGTTCTGCCACCACTGTAAAGGGGAGGAAAAGTCATTAAGATTGGCCATTCATTGAGATGCCAGCCTTTGTAAGACGGTCTTTGTAACATCATAATTGGCAAAACTGAGAAATTGATGTGAGACATAGTGTAGCCATGTTACACTCCAGGGCTGTCACCAAAAGCCTGGATTGACATCTGAATTTAAGTGACACTGTTTTCTCGCTCCAAGGCTGCCTTTCCATTGTGTATCTAACTGCAGATGAGAGTGGCCCCCCAGGGATGGCTTTGGGATCACAAATGCATAAACATCTGGGACTCAAATCTCTTTCAATTACATTAATTATCTTCTACGTGCACGAGAACGTTTTGAATCTAAGCCAATGCTAGTGTGATCTCTAGGTGAGAAAGGAATGAAAGGAGGGAGGGAAGGAGAGGGAGAGGGAAAGATTTTACATTTCTTTCTGACCTCAAATGCCCTTTACACAACCAGAGGGACAATCTCTGCATGTCTGCTGCAATGAAATTGTGATTAGACGTGTGGAGCGAAGCATGTCCTCGAGCTACATGTTGAGAGCAGCTGATAAATCAGAGGGTTATGATTCTTGTTTTGGTAAGTGAAGCAAAGTCCAGGCTGCCAGATGATTTATAGAGAGGTGGTTGTCATGTTTTTCTATCTAGTTAGAATTGTCTACTTGTATCAGTGCTCATATGGAGCTCAATTCTGCTGATTCTTCCTTTGAAATGTTGCTTGTACTTTTCTCATCTGAACATGCCTGATTATTCCCCCAAGGGGTCTTCTCTTGCTCATACCACCCAGATTGTTGGTAATGCCACAGTGTCAATTCATCATGCTGGTTCTCCTCTGACGATTGCTTATTAGAGCAAGCCAAGTCCAGCAGTGTGCCTTACTTTCTCTCTCTGTCTGTCTCTCTGTCTCTGTCTCTGTCTCTCCCTCTTCCCCTCCCTCTCTCCACCCCCCCCCTCTCTCTCTCTCACACACACACACACACACACACACACACACACACACACACAGACACACAGAGACAGAGACAGAGAGAGAGACAGAGAGAAACTGAGAGAGACAGAGACAGAGAGGGATGGAGAAAAAAATAGAGAGACAGAGAGAGAAAGAACACCCTGGCCTTTGTGGTGACCAACACACATAACTGACTCCTATGCTGTTGCTTTTACCCCAGGCTGTGTTCCTATCTGCAACAACCTTCTTGTTCTATTATGAGATGCTTGCAATCTTTAGGGTTCTGTTAATTTCTTCTCCTTCAATGAATTTTGCCCACCCACAGTCTCAGGGGCCTCTCTAGGTGTGTGGACATGGTGATGTATATTTGCATACATGTGACAACATGTGTATTACAGACAGATGGTGATTTTAGTTTGTGAAATATAACAACTTTGACTGAATTTTTAAGTATCTGAGAAAATTTTGTGAATTCATGTCTTCATAAAATATGTTTAACAACTATATATTAACTATATTCTACTTTCTTTCTAGTGAGAACTGTCAATCAAGGTAGATTTAAAATATCATGAATGTCAAAGCATCATCAGACCCAAAGTCCCTTGCTTCTTCTTCTTATTTTTGTGTATATGTATATATGCATGTATTATAGATATTGTATATATATAGTGTACATTATACATATAGAGTATAAGCATATATGCATATATAAAATATATGCACATGTAAACAATATAATACACAAGTATACTATACATATTATGTGTGTGCATATATGTATGTGTGTACATATATATGTGGAGGCCAGACAATGACATCAGATGTCATTCCCAGTTGTTCTTCATTTTGTATTTTTGAGATACAGTCTTTCTCTAAACCTTGGCTTAACAATGTCAGCTAGACCGTCTGGCCAGTGGGCTCTTGGGATTCATTTGTCTCTGTGTTCCTTCGGCTCTGGAGTTATGTATATGTACTACCACATCACATTTTGTGAGGAGTGTGGGGCTACAAACTTGCATTATCATATTTATTAAAACAGCAGACACCCAAAACTCTCTATGAAGTTAGAGCATCATTTTCAGCCCTCTGGCCTAATATATCTGATATATGTATTTGTGAGGCAGGAAGTATTGAGGACTTGCTTACCCTGTCTTGGCAGAGTTTGGCATTCGACTCTGCCTGCATCCGAGACAGCTGTGGGAGACTGGTCAGGCAGAAAACTGTCTCTTTGGAAGCTGCTAACCTGTACTTACTGTTTACTCAGATAATTAATTTTATTCCTTCTCAAGTCTCTGATGAGGTCAAAGACCAGATAGTTTAGTTCTACAATTAAGCTTAGTTGTTTAGGGGTTAAAATGTTTTTAGGTCTAGACAGATGGTTTATATTAATAGAGAAGAGATACAATAGACATTGATTTACATTCAGATTTTAGATGCACCAAGACAGGAAAGATATTTTCTTCAAGGTTGCCAAATATAAGCCAAAACACTCTGAATGTAACATTAATATAATTCCTGATTGTTTCATGGTTCTTCTTGCTGTATGTAGTATATTTTATATATGTGTAAATATATAAAAGTATATATATAAATAAATACAATATTTTAAAAATAAAGAGCAGCCACTGAGCATCTTCCTAGGCTTTGTCTTGTTACCCTAACCCTGAAGCAGCTCCCCTAATCGCCTCATTTCCTCTGTGTGAAGACTGGTGGAAAGGCCAGAGGCTGCAGGGGGCACTGAGATTGGAGGTTCAGACACACAAAGATAGCATTTGTATCGGGAGCAACACAGCTCCTTCCTCAGTTATAAATCAGAGCACAGCTCTGCTACAACAACAAAGAACTGTAAACTCAGAGGCATAGGAGGCCACACTCCTGCTCTGTCCGACTAAGAACCACTTTAAAGAAAAAAGAATTAAGGATAAAATGTGTCTCTGAGATATTTTGAGATAATGTGTGCATAAGTTAACATGAGTTGTATTTGGAAGTACTTCTTAGTTGTTTCTCATAATGAAAAAAAATCCTCACCTAACATAAAAGACATAAATTAGTAAATTTGTGTGTATCAAATCTGAAGTTATAAATCCTTTGTGTTTAAATGGATAATCTGAACATTTGTAGCAAAAGTATCTTTAATATACTCATATTTATTGTCCACACATATTTTGGCTCATCTGGTATGTCCTAATGGCAGTTTGCTTTGCTTAATATATTTATGAAAGGAGAATCAACATCTTTTCTCCCAGCACATGGTCTATGAGCACTGATAAGATAAAGTGTAAAAAAGTAATGTCTAATAATATTTTAGAGGAATCCAAAGTCTTTCCGTAAGTAAAGTGCGTGGTTGTGTGTATCCTGCATCCCTCTGTTCCTGTATCATAGGAAATCAAGAGTTAGCCTTTGGAAGCCAGTGCATCTGCCTCCAAATTTTGATCATGGAACCTGTTCCCTGCGTGGTGGCACAATATTTAAGGCCAGCGCTGTAATTTAAAAGTTACAAATATTACTGTGGACTGTGACAGTAGTGGGCTGCTGCTTGAGACATGAGAGGTTTAGGCTGGGCTCGAACCACCCTTTTCAAGAACATTTATTAGGCCAGCACACACTCAAGCTTCTTTCATGTTGTTCAGTGTGAAAACAGCGCACATGTGCCAACAGGCAGCCTCCTAATGGGGTGCCTCCGGATAGTCTTTCTACTTATGCAGAATAAGCATAGCTCTTACACCCTAATGTAAGCATATCGCTTCCCAATACACACAGGTGATGCAGATATGGAGTTAATGTATCTTTTAAATGACATATGGCTGAGTAACATGCGAGAAGATAGGGAATATTCCTTTATTCTGTTTTATAATATACATTCCCAAAGGTGTCAGGATCCCAGCTAATATTTTGTAAAAGGAAGAAAGGTCAGTAAAAAGTTACAGGACAAAGCAGTGCTAGTTGAGTGTTGAGCAGTTTGATATATAGGACATAGCTTTAAATATCATTCTCGTGTGTGTGTGTGTGTGTGTGTGTGTGTGTGTGTGTTGTGTGTGTGTGTGTGTTGTGTGTGTGTTGTGTGTGTGTGTGTGTGTGTGTCTGTGTGTGTGTGTGTGTGTTGTGTGTGTGTTGTGTGTGTGTTGTGTGTGTGTGTGTCTGTGTGTTGTGTGTGTGTGTGTCTGTGTGTGTGTGTGTGTGTGTGTGTGTGTGTGCCCATGCACGCATGCCTGAGCATTTGCATATGTGTACCACATGATGGCTTCGGATATCTTCCTTGATCAGACTCTGTATTATTTTTTCAGACAGGATCTGTTACTGAACCTGGAGCTCAATAATTCAAATAGGCTGGACAGCAAGCCCTGGAGATCCTTTCTCCTCCACTGCCCAGTGTTAGAATTATAAGCATGTGCTTTTATGCCGGTTTTTGTTGTTGTTGTTTGCTTGTTTAACTTGATATCTGGAGGTCAAATTCAAGTCCTCAATCATAGATGGCACAGTGGATGAATATTTTCATTTTGATAGAATCTAGAATCACCCAGGAGACTAACCACTAGTCATGCCTGTGGGGATTACCTAGATTAGATTATTTGAGTTGGAAAGATCCATTTTATCTGTGGGCAGTCTATTCCGTGGGCTGTGGTGTCGGGCTGACTGAAAGAAGAAAATAAACCAGGTGTGTATGTGTAGAGACTTAACATCAGGTGTCTCCCTCAAGTGCCCTCCACCTTTGTTTACTGAGGCAGGGTCTCTCGCTGAGCCCAGATCTCCATAATTTGGCTAGCTAGTTTTTCCCAAGACTCCCTATCTCCAACTCCCCAGTACTGGGGTTATAGATGTACGGCCATACCTGCCCTGTTTTGTGTGGTGCTGGGAATCGGAATTCCAGGCCTTACACTTGATGGCAAACACTTTCTCCACAGAAGTAAAGGAAGTTAATAACCATATATCACATGATGTTTACTATCTTGTCCCAGTTTGTTCTGTGCTTTTCATCACAGCGTGTCTAAAGCATCTAAGTGTGATTTTAAATGCTACTTTACAGGAGTCCTTAAAAGGTAGAACAAGCATTCTGGAAGTAGCATGGAACCCAAATCCTTCAACATACATCTGTGAGTAAACAGTAAACCCAGACAACAGATACTTTAACTTTCTAAAACCATTCACAATAGAGGTTAGCATCTCTAGGAAGGCACTCTGAAAAACGCATAGTCCCATACTCATCCTTGCCCGTGATTATTAGCCTTTCAATGGATTATGACACACTGCTTATGCTTCAGTGCCTTTCCTGTGTATTATTACAGCCCTGACCATTCACTTCATTATATTCATTAAAATATATTTTTTTACATTTGTTCATTTACTTGTGAGGACAGAATAGGGGTATATTGCCATAGCATGCATGTGGAGGTCATAAAATAACTGCAAAAACATTTTTTCCTTTCACTGTGTGAGTTCCAGGTATTGAATCCAGGTTGCCAGCCTTGGTGGCAAGCACCTTACTCACAGAGCTATCCTCTGGCCTCTTTATTTTGTATTTTAATTGCAGATTTACTCATATGCTTTCCCTCTGAATTATATCTCATGAAGAACAGCTCTTGGATGTGGTCCTCAATAGAAACCTGTGCTTTCAGCTGTTTGACTCTTCTCAGAGAGAGTCAGTCTTTGTTTCACACTGAGATGCCATGTCCTCTCTCCTGTCTGCCTTCCCTCCCTCACAGCCTCACTCCCCACACACTTCCCACGGCCTTTACACTGTCACCCCACACTGTATGGGGCTGCATCTGGGTTTTCTGTCTCTTCTCACCTCATTACTCACCTTTCCACACCAAGAAGTTTAAACACAGAGATATCTAGTTGTGTCTAGTTGATTTTTCTTCTTTTATGATCACTAGGGTGGTTCTGCCAACCTGGCATAGTCTGTAGGACCCTTGTGTTTCACTGATTTCAGCAAACCACCCAGCTAATTTGAAGTAGGTGACATGTCTGCCTTCGGATTTGCCTCTGTCAGATTAGAACACCTAGCTGGTGATTGGGACTGTAAATGGGAGAATTAATTGCTGAGAGAACTGTAATCCTTGTCCTTCTCTCTGTAAAGTAACACACATGTGTAAAGAAACTCCAAAGGAAATTCTGAGCTGTCTTCTGGTGAAATAAAAAGCAGCAATCCTGAGACTCCTTAAATGTGGCCCGGATGTTAATATGCTTGCCTCCTTTCTTTAGTTTGAATTTGATCAAGTTCAAAACCCAACCCCAAAATCTAATGTAACACAGTGTAATTAGGAGAGTTAGACACCACAGAGATCTGTGCCCTGTGGTAACTTATTAGAAAGTTAAGCCTGTTGTTCTCAGAGGGACAAGGGGAAGAGAGGAAGACATCTAATTAGATTTATTTAGAGCCCAGTTCTCTTGTGTTGACCACACTAAGCAGAAGGCTGTCAGCAGCTCTACCCAGGCTGTTCTGTTCCCTTACTCTTCTTTGCCCAGGATGCTTTGTGACATGAGGAGGTCAGATCCCATTGTTGTCTGCACATTGTGACTGTCAGCATTTTTTTTTTTTTTTTTTTTGCTATTTATTATGAGGCTTTCTTCCTTTCCCCTACAAGAGATATGTGTCTGATTTTATTTCTGTCCCACATGTGTATTCTTCAAGGGTTTTCTGCTACTTCAAGTCACAGATCACTGTGGTTTCTAACACACCTAATTCACACTGTGTTGTACATGTCATGTGCAGAGTGTGCACAATTTTGTTTCAACATCAAGAACAAAGTGTCCGGAATGTTGATCTCTTCCTTAAGAAATCAATTGCTTTCCTTTATTCTTCCCATCATTCCCATGCCTCTCCTGGTATATAATAATGAAACACACTGGGGGTCTCTAGCCCCCAGTGGCTATGTAGGCCATGTCATGGTCTGAATGAGCGATTCCCTTCACAGACTCAAGGTTTTGAACACTTGGCACTTTTGGGTAAGCCTTGGGACCTTACGGAGGTCTTGCTGTAGGACGTGTGGCACTAGAGGTGGGCTTTGAGAGTTCATAGCCTCACCCTGTGCCTCCGGCTTATGGACAGAAATGTGCTGTCTCAGGGGCACATGATCTGGTCACCTGCTGCCGTGCCTCCCCCTCCAGAAAGGCAAGCCACAGAAAACTCCTCAATAGTTGTTTCTGATCATGATATTTTATTACATCAACAAAAAGTTACTAGCACAGGCCCCAAATATCTTTATGCTTTTATCCAGGACTTCCTCAGAGCTCTTAGCCACAGTATTTGGTCTCCAGGAAGGTCTTGTTATGTGTGGTCTGTATTTCCCCCCCTCAAACCTTAACTTGCTGCTTGCTGAATAAATCGTTTTTTTACTCTATTGTCTAACCATATTCCTTCTTCCTAAATTCTCTTAAAAGACTCCTCAACTATCACAATGAGTATTGATGTAACCATGGGAAACTGGGCTTTGGTCACTAGACTAATTCAAACTTTGAGTACTGCCTATCATGAACCTGAACTTCAGACAACTCCTGAATCTGGTAAATTAAAAGGATCTTTCAGATGTAGCTTTCACAGTAAACATTAACAAATACTATTTTTGTAATTAATACATTGTAAATACTACTGTATTTATACTTGTAAGTATAAAGTCATTGTAAATGCTATTAATTTTCTAAGATGAAACGAACATGTCAAATAAAAATGACGTATCTATTGATCTATGTAATCCATTTTCTATCACCTATCTATCATCTATTTATATTAAGAACTATATGTTTTTGTCACTTCTTGAATATTGATTTTCAGAATCTCCTCTTAATATTGCAATGAAATACTTTCACTTCTCTTTTCCTCTTTGGTTGTGTGTGTGTGCATGTGTGTGAGTGTGCATGTGTGCACATGTGTGTATGTTTACATGATTCTGTATGTGCATGTGGGTATACTTGTTTGGGTGGGTGGTAAATACAGAGGTAAATTGTTGCTATCAGGCACCTTTCCTATCACATTTTACTGTAGGTAATTTTTAGACCAGGTCTTTCACTGAACATTGATCCCATGATTGGCCAGCCAAGCTAGCACCAGGCAGATGCTAACCTCTCTGCCTTGCCAGAACTGGGATTACAGGCACAGCAGAGTCAGGCTTTTTTATATTGGTGTTGGGGATC